>NC_085137.1:447531979-447751979 GCF_035046485.1 Aedes albopictus
GACCGGATCACCGGCGCAGTTGCTTCTCGGTGTCGATGACGATGGGGGTCGTCGATGGCTCGGTCGGTGTGGTGGCTACTATATGAACGCCGAAGGAAAACGTGGGATTCCGCCGCCTCCGGTGGGTGAATGTTCCGGTCACCGAAAAAGTTGCTTGATGGCGTACTGACGATGGGGGTCGTCGGTGGCTTGGTGGGTACGGTGTCTACCTCATGAACACCGAACAAAAACGTGGTTTGGCCGCTCTGTCGGAACGGTTGTTCCCTTCCGGCTTTCCCCTCAAACCGGGACTTTTGACGCTGCGACGTGGGGTCGAGAGCGCGTTTGGCGAAAAAGGTGCGGTGTGCCGAGCTTTCGGCCGTGGATCAAATCCTAAATAAAAAGCCGTCGAACGGCTGTTCGACACGTTTAACAAAAAGTTTACTCCACACAACAAAAATATCAATTACCTTTTTCTATTCACTAACACGCACACACAATCTAATTTGACCGCACATAAACTTTTAACATAGGTTGTTGAACTTTGCTATCTAACGGAAAGGAACGAAAAAGTAACATTTAATTTAATCTAAAAGACTTCTCACATTTTATAAGTATTACCAAATATAACACACCGCGACACTAAACTTAGAACCCGCACTCTCGCCTCTTTCACGGTCCAGGTCAAAATGGACGAGTAGAAGTTCTGTAGGTCCTCAGATAAGGTCGGATCCCAAGACTTCGTGGCCGGAAATACGTAAAATTACCGAAGTAATTTTACGATCTTTTCAAACGACAATTCTCATCAACCACGAATGAGAACCGAATAAATTGCTATCTCTTTCACTTTCATACCCATCTGAATGATCTGTATCGTTCCATCTATTTTTAAATACCCGATCTTATTTTGGTGAGAGGGTTCGGGCTTGAACTATAAACCTCGAGATCGTTCGGGTTTCGTGGTGTAGTGGATAGGGCAGCAGGGATTTTATTTGTATGTATTAGACTTGAGAAGGCGACTTGCATGCAAGTTGTATGCGGGTTTAACGGTGCATGTCATTTCGAATGGTGACATTGAATATCGCAAAACATTTATAGTGAACTTTGGAATTTAGTACATTTGACAATGAAAACAATAAACTGAATTGAAAAATAAATTAACACGAATAATAAATTAACATTGAAGAACACGAAAAATATTTAATTTATCATACAATTTATGTACATTTTATATACATTTTCTATTATATATTGAATAAATCCTAAAATAATATTTACAAAAAAGTGACCATGCTACAAGCATCACATGACTTCATTGGCCCTGAGCCAGCTATTCCGATATCGAAGTGTTGGATTAAGCTTCAGATTCACACCTGGGCTGTCACTCAATACAGACAATATTGGAATAGTTTGGAGTCATGTCGTCAAACCAAATTGTATAGAGCTGAGCCATCTCTACGGGTGGCGAAGTATCTAACTAATCTGTCTAAGCAGAATTGCAGCATGCTGGTCAAAGCATTGACTGGCCACTGCCGACTCAGCTATCACATGGCGAATATTCAGCAAGCTGATTCATTTGCCTGCGATAGCTGTGAATCCGATTATGGAACTTCGTATCATTTGATATGTAACTGTCCAGTTTTCGCGCAACTGCGTTTCCGAGTATTCGGTAAACACTTATTAAGTGAAACTGACTTCAGAAACCTGAATCTTCAGGATATTCTGTTGTTCTTAACCCGCTGTGGTAAAGAGCTATAGGCTCTCTTTCGCTTTATGCGTTATTACAGTGCCCTTTTCAGGGCGCTGTTTGAACCCATTGTGGTACGCTTGTGCGTTAGTACCCTCTTCCAGGGTATTTTTCCTATTTCCCTACCTGTCCCTATCCCCATCCAAATCCTTTTCCCTCCCTTTTCCCTCAGGTAGATGATGAAATAGGCTGTTATTTTGGCGATGGCACAAATGTCCCAAATGGAGGATAACGTGCCTCTGGAGCCGGCTTTCTGATACCTGATACTCCGTCGACAAATTCCATGGTAATGGTTTTGGAATTTTCTTTAACAACTCCTTTGGATTCTTTTGAGAGCTGATCCGGAAATTCCTTTGACATTCATTTAGAAATCGTTTCTGGAAGTGCCATCGAAACTCATTCGGTATTTTTTGAGAAATTCTTCAGCAATGCACAGTGGGAAAAAATAGGTGTAAAACGCGAATTAATTCAACATCTCTGCTCGGAGTGGATGAATTTGAAGGAATTTTTGACACAAACTGTAAAAATCTCTATAGTTTCAGATAAGGAGGGTGTCATTCGCCGCACGATGCTGGAAATCAGCGTATTGAGCTCGTTTCACCCCGTTCTCTCTCTCAAACACCTTTTTGAGAAAATCCTCATTTATTCCCGACTGGCGTGCAAATTAAATGTCTTATTTAACTCGTATTTGTGTAAAAACTTTCGCTCACCGCACGGCTTTAAAAATTGAGATATCTTCAAATAACCCCGAGATCCCCTATTTCTTTGAAATTGCACATGCACCTCCGCCAACCCTATGTCAAATTGCCGATACTATGGAAGTCTTTACAGTGAATTTGTCAACGGAATAACAGAAGGCATTCAAAAAGAAATTGTAGAAGAAATTTCTTAAATGAATTAACGAAAGAAATTGTAAAGTAATAGTCAAAGATTTGTTTTTTTTTTTCCAAAGAGTTGCCAAAAAACCTTATTGGCGAAATTAGAAGAGCAGAACTTTTTCGGTACGTTCGGTAATCGATTTTACTGAGGTACAGTACAGGAACTGTAAAAAATGTATGCAAAAGTTAAACAATTCATTTTTGTCGTTATAAGCTGTTCTGATTTCTTCAACAATTTACCGATCACGGCTCTCAAAATTGATTGTGCATGGAGGCATTGTTAAATAAATTCTCGTAGAAAATGCTGAAATTTCATAAAAAAAAAATTCAAAACAAGGAGTCGAAACGAATTCCTAATCAATTACCAAAAGAAATCAGAATAAAATGCTATAAATAAACCGAAAGCATTAAAAAGTGAACTCCCAAGGAAAAGTTTCTCTAGAATTTCCTAAAGGTTTGCCTAAAGAATTTCCGAAGGAATTAAAAAAAAAGTTCACAAAGGAATAGCCTGATGATTTAACAGAATAATAGCAGAAGAAATTCGTGAATAAATTTCTGAAAGAGTGCTTAAATGTAATGTAAAAAAGTTTTCCAATAATCGCTGAATCAATTACCAATAAAAAACGCCATAGGAATTGCCGAAAACAATCTTTTTTTTTACTTTCGCATATGAAATCATCGTCATCTTCAAAAACCAGTACGCTAAAAGATCAATCGACCGTAGCATTTCCTAAGTACCCTATTTAAAAGATTAAAAGACCTCGGATACTCCTAGGTCTCGAAGGTCGAAGACCACATTCGAATTAATTAATTACCGATTTTTAACCAGAATGAAAATCTTTGCTCATGATGATCAAACTATTCGATGGGTATCACTGCAATTTGCAGTGAAACAGTCTCCAGTTGGAAAGAAATCGATTACACTAGTTTACAGCATTTTTGAAGTCGGTAAGCTGATGATCGTTTCTGGTGTAGAATCATGTCCTGCGTTCGAAAACGCGACGGAAAAAAAATACAGTAGAGCGGTTTTTCGACTTTCCATACAAGGTTGATGATTTGAAATCGATTTTTGTTCTATTTTTAAGCAAAGTCGCTCACTTCACACACCTCATTCTCCGTAATCAATGCGCCGATTGAGCTGAATTTTTTACTGTATCTCGCCTACATATGTTATGTCAAAAAAAACGTTGACAAAGAATTTTGAAATTCTTAAAAAATACATTTCTTCACATATTTTTAAAAATTTTGCTAAAATTTAAGGAGATCGTTCCCAAAACTCGCCAATATCTTGAATTTTATCAATCTGTTGCAAAACCTGCATTCAGATGAACGAATGGTATTACATTCAGCTTTCAATTTATGGAAAAAGATTTAAAATTGGTTGAACAAAACGCAAGATATTTGAATTTTATTAAATTCCATATTTTAAAAAGTTGTATTGAGTCGATATTGAGCTAAAACTCAAAAACTGTTCCACTTTAATTTTTTTGAAGCACGGTTTCGAAATCAGCGCTAAATTATGCTTCAAAAATTTTGGTCGTTGACGGAAGTTCACGACTTTTGTTTTATTTTGTAAACTAGTGTTATTAATGAATGAGGCCTCCGATTTGAATGCGGCCTTCGGTGAAGTTTTAGCTGATAGAATAGTCTATGAGAATACTTGGGAAGATTCTTCAGTTGATTGAATGAAGCACACCGTTTTCCCATACTTACTTCGAAAGACTTGTGCAGTTTCAATTTTCAACCAAATCAGCTCAAATTTTGGGAGAAGGCATAGAATCTGGTTATGGTTTGAATAATCGATGTGGAGCCAAAACGATTTTTAGAACCACGCTAGTGTATATCTACTCATTTGCGCTACCTCGCATGTACCTGTTGCTTCCCATCCTCGATCGCGCACGATGCTACCTAGTATCGCTTGTGGTGATCTACCTCAAAATGTTACTCTGTTTAGGTAATTATTTTGAAGATGAAACGTATCCCACCAGTAGGTATCCCTCACGAATAAGTTATTTTAGATATACCTACTCGGTTCAAAAAGCTGTTAGAGGATGCCAGAGAACAGCACAAAGTGTTACAGTCTCATTAAGGAAAGAAGTTATCATACGTTTCAATCCAAGATGGTGAAGAGGAAAAGTCAACCAATTATCAGCTCAGAGAGCAGAAGTGATTCCGAATTCGGTTCGGATCTTGACATGGAGCTGTTGTCGCTGGCCAAGAAAAAGAAGACCAGCAGGCTGGCTTCGAACTCTCCCCGAGTGGAGGAGTCTTCCGATTCTTCCGACTCCTCGGATGACGATTCGAAACCAGAGGCATCCATGCAGTGCATGAAGCGAGAGACGAAGCAGCAACAGCAGGCTGAGTCTGGTTCTAGTTCTGGTGAAGACAGTGATGATGAAAGTGAAAGCAGTAGCAGCAGCAGTGATTCTGAATCTAGTGAAGAGTCCGATGACGAGAAGATGGAAGATGTAGAAGATCGGGCCACATTGAATGCCTTGCCAGAACGAGTGAGGCACGAGACCGAACTAGTGAATAAAAGTGGAATTAATAATAATGAACGATCAGTTGAATCGGAGCCAAAGGTTTTGTCGGAAGACGAATCTGATTCCAGTTCCAGTGAAGACAGTGACGATGAAAGTGGGAGTAGCAGCAGTGATTCTGAGTCCAGTGACGAGTCTGGAGATGTGAAGATGGTCGACCTACGTCGAGTTAGATTGGTTCGAAGGCCCGCAGTGGTTGGCTCAATTTTGGCCAGACGCAGGCGATCCCCCGGAATTTGATTCGGCCATGCTGGAAGAACGACCAACACCTGCATTTCCAGCTCAAGCAGTACCTCCAAGCGAAATCTTCGTCGTTCACGGAACTCTTCCGTATCGTAGCACTGCTGCTTCGATTTCGGCACAACTCGCAAAAATGCAATCGGCCGTCCAGGAAAACTGGTCCCCTGACGCTCGAGGAACAGGAACAGGCAACTAAAGCTTGAGTCATTTAATATCTGGACGCAAAAAACGGATCTGTCTCGGAAATATGATATTGAAATAAAAAATATTTTGTACTTAAAATCATTTCGAATTTATTGAACTTTCTAGGAAAAATAGCCTTAAAATTATTCCGAATTTATTTTTATGAATTTTTGTTCCACCATCTTTGCATCTGTGTTGCATCCCGACCACCTTTCCACTCTTCTTCAACTTCTGCTTGACAATTGCCCAATATTTGTCGATTGGGCGGAACTAACGCAATTTGGTGGATTGATTTCTTTTTTGATAAAATCCACCTCGTTGTATTGATACCACTGTACCACTTCTCTGATGTAGTGGCAACTTGCCAGATCTGGCCCAAACTTAACAGGTCCATTGTGAGCAGTACAGAACGGAAGAATACGCTTTTCCAGGCACTTCTGCTTGTACACTTTGGAATCCATGGTCCTGTTTGTCACGAAAACCTTTGTTTTTTGGTCGCAGCTGCAAATACCTTCCCAGATTATCAACTTTCTTATTGGCAAAAACAAACTTGAACTTACTGGGGACATCACCCCGACCTGTGGCTTTATAATATTTTTGTCCGGGAAGCTGACCATAGTCCATTTTCACGTACTTCGCAATGTGTGAACCTGTCCACGTTGGATTTTCGAAGTGTGTGTCCAAAATAAATTATCGATGCGCGGCTTCAACTACGTATAACTTTTAAGAAACGAAACCAATCGTGACAAAATTTTCAGCACTGAAGGAGGCAACATTCCAAAACAAACTGCTGTTAAAATTTTCCGGATCCGACCACCAGGGGCACTACAGTAAATTGAACAGTGCGTCCAGATATTAAATGACTCAAGCTAGTTCGCTTGTCCCAGCAGGAATGCTACCCACAAGAGCTAAAAGAGCTGGCCAAAAGAGGATCGGTTCACGACTCGTCCAATATCGCTGCGCTGCATCCACAACTTTGTGACGGCGTGATGCGCGTCGGCGGCCGGCTCTCTAAGGCATCGATATCGTTCGATCGCAAGCATCCCTATTTTCTACACCACAAGCACCCTCTCGCAACGATGATCGTACGGCACTTCCACTACAAGCTCTTTCACGCCGGTCAACAGCTGCTGGTCTCGGCGGTCCGCGGAAAATTCTGGCCTGTTCACATCCACAGTTTGGCTAGGAAGGTGATCCATGAGTGCATTCCGTGCTTCCGGAACAAGCCAAAGGTCCTGGATCAATTGATGGCCGATCTTCCGTCGGCGAGAGTCAACCCCGCACCACCGTTCATGAACGTCGCAAGTTCGCAAGTTGAAAAATAAGCTAATCGTTTGCAAATTGTCGGTAGCACCACAGCGCTCGCTACCATCTCTCACCGGAGGAAGCCATGGTACCCCTCCAACAGCCGTCGTCAACTGGTTGGCATTGGGCTTGGCCAGCTCATCCTGTCGACCAGGGCACCGAAGGCGCGAAGCACGAAGTCAACGAAGGGTGGTCATCCGACCACAGAAGAGTTCACGTTCCGAGAACACTGCCACCCAGGCGACCACCATCACACTCTACGAAGGATCTTCAGGCACCGTTTTTGCCTGGGTAGGAAATCACCAACCAAACCATCACCATACGCACCACCACTACGAAGAACCACTAACCAACAACGTCCAGAATGTCGTGGAAGCGGTGCCAGTGTCCCGGGTCAAACTGCCGGACATTAAACTACCGAGCTTCGGTGGAAGGATCCAAGATTGGACAAGTTTTCGAGACACCTTTCGGAGCCTGATCCACAACAACCAGAATTTGGCTGACGTCGACAAATTCACCTACCTGCGATCATCCACCACGGGCGAGGCACTCCAAGAGCTAGCGTCGCTGGACCTCACGGGCGACAACTACGAGGTGGCCTGGAAGTTGCTGGAGAAGAAATACGAAAACAAAAAACTCATTGTAAAGGCCCATCTGGACGCGTTATTTGCTGTGGAACCGCTTCGTAGAGAAAACTGCGAAGCGTTGAATCACCTCATCAGTGAATTCGACAAGAACCTGCTGATTTTGAACAAGATTGGGGAGCAGACTCGTCTCGACCAAACCACTCTCCGCAACTGGGAGACGCGCCACAACAGCAAAGACGTCCCAAAGTACGACGATCCGATGCAGTTTTTGAGAGATCAGTGCGCAGTGCTGCAGTCAATTGCTCCTGCGAAGATTCACGATGTCGACAAACGCCCTCCACCTCGGTTCTCAACGACGCACACGTCTGCCTAGTCGCAGCGGTGGTGCTTGTTTTGCGGAGACACGTATCATCTGCCGTTCAAGTGCAGTAAGCTGCAGAACATGAATGTTGCTCAGCGGGCAGAGCAAATCAACAAGCAGCGACTCTGCAGAAACTGCTTCGCGGCAGGACACTTCGCCGAAGGATGCTCCCGAGGTTCTTGCACCCGCTGCGGACGAAAACACCACACGATGCTTCATTTCGACAGGCCGTCGAGCAGCAGTTATGCAGCGAAGCCACCAGTTCCCACTAGTGCCCCTCACCCCGTTCCGCAAACGCAAACCTGACCAAGTGCAGCTCCAGCAGCACACCAGCCACAAAGCCAGACACAAACACCATCCACTCAACCAGCCACACAGACACAACCGACATCATCATACCCGGTGATTCGCTCACAAAACACTCACCCACAACCCACCACTGACCCACAACCTGCAATTTCTCTCGAAACCACTGAATCACCGCACGGCTTTGGCATGACAACTCGTCAAGTGTTAATGTCAACTGCTGTCGTGAAGGTGGTGGACCGTTTTGGCAACACCGCGCTAGCCAGAACGCTTCTGGATTCGTGCTCGGAGTTCTGCTACATGACCAGTAGCTTTTCCAAGAAGTTAAAGTTCGAGGCGAAGCCAAATTTCCTGAAGGTGCAAGGTATCTTCAACAGCAGCGCAACCTCTACGAAATCTGTGGAGGCAAACATCGAACCAAGACACTCGTCAATTTCCTCGTTCGGTGAGCTGATGCAGTTCCACGTTTTGCCAAAAATCACTCAAACGTTGCCGCTCAAACCTGTGCGGATGGACTTACTGGAGATTCCCTCCGATGTGGTCCTAGCGGATCCCACGTTCGGAGAGCCCGGTCCGGTCGATATGATCATCATGCTGCGTACCGGAAGAAGAAAGTTGTGCGATAGCGGACCAACGCTGCAAGACACAGTCTTTGGTTGGGTCGTGTCTGGAAGGATTCCGGAAATGGCAAGCTTGCTGCTCACAACAGCAAGCTACGTGTGTTCGACGGCGGACCTCCAGGAAATGACCGCCAGGTTCTGGGACTTGGAGACCTGTCATGTCAACCGGACCCATTCAGTGGAAGAAACAGCCTGTGGAGAAATGTTCAAGCAAACAACGACTCGGGACGAAGAAGGCCGGTTTGTGGTAAGCCTGCCAAAGAAGGAGCACATGCTGAAGCGGTTAGGAGAGTCCCGTGCAATAGCCATGAAGCGGTTCATCGGCTTGGAGAAGCGGTTCGCCCTGAACGCCGAACTTAAGGAGTCCTACAAGGAGTTTATCCATGAATATCTCCTGATGGGCCACATGAAAGAAGTAGACGGAGAGCAAGCTATTGGAGATCCGGTGTACTACATGCCGCATCACGCGGTGTTGCGACCGGACAGCACAACAACAAAGTTGAGAGTCGTTTTTGACGCGTCGTGTCGGACTTCTAGCGGCATCTCGCTCAACGACAGTTTGATGGTGGGACCGGTCGTTCAAAACGATCTGATATCTACAATTCTCCGATTCCGTCAGCACCGGATCACCGTCATCGCCGATGTAGCCAAAATGTATCGGATGGTTCGGGTTCCAGAGCAAGATCAACATCTACAGCGCATCCTTTGGAGAGACACGCCGGATGAACTGGTTAAGACGTTTGAACTGCTCACGGTCACGTACGGCACTGCGAGTGCTCCGTATCTGGCCACAAGGTGCCTGAAGAAGCTGGAAGAAGACAGTGGATCTACGCATCCGATTGTGGCTCGGGTTGTCCAAGAAGACTTTTACGTCGATGATATGTTGTCAGGAGCGGACACCGTTCCCAAAGCACGGCAGCTGATGAACGAAGTCATCGAGCTGACAAACACGGCTGGTTTCACCATGCGAAAGTGGAACTCAAACTCACCGGAGCTGCTTTCGACCTTGCCCAAGCATCTACGAGACGAGCGGTCAGTCCTGGATCTAGACTCCTCAAGCGCAACGGTCAAGACTCTGGGTCTGCGATGGGACACTCAGTCCGACGATTTCTGCTTCGCTTTCCCCGAGTGGAGATCCAATTCCTCCTCCATCACGAAGCGCAGTGTTCACTCCGACGCTGCTTGTTTCTTTGATCCACTGGGCCTGGTTGGGCCAGTTGTAGTCCAAGCGAAAATCTTCATCCAGCGGCTGTGGCTGCTAAAATGCGACTGGGATGATCCTCTCGAAGAGTCTCTGCAGGAAATGTGGATGGAATACAAGCATAACATGGTCGCATTGGAGTCGCTATCGATTCCTCGCTGGCTCGGTGTCAGCAACGACTGCACAGAAGTGCAGCTACACGGGTTCTGCGATGCATCGGAAGCTGCGTACGGAGTGTGCCTTTACTTACGTTGTACTGCGTCGGATGGCACAGTCACTGTCCGGTTGATCACTTCCAAATCACGAGTGGCACCTTTGGAAAGCCTCCAGATGAAAAAGAAGAAGATGACTATCCCCCGCCTCGAGCTGTCCTCGGCACTTTTGCTGAGTCACCTGTACGAAAAGTACAGCCAGATCCACCCGAACCTTCCAGCGTACTTCTGGACAGACTCGATGATTGTCAAGTGCTGGCTGGCTTCGCTACCCTCACGGTGGCAAATCTTCGTAGCAAACCGCGTGTTAGGGTGGGACCAAATTTGTGCTCAAAATTGCGATATCTCTACTGGTTTTTGAGATATTTGAAAAAATATGTCATATTTTGGTATTTTTTGGGTTAGATACCAAAATATGACATTTTTTTCAAATTTCTTGGAAACCATTGGAGATATCGCAATTTTGAGCACAAATTTGGCCCAATTGGGTTCTAAAATCACCTATTTAGTCTAGAAATGTTATGTAGGAAAATTAATTTTGAAATTTTTTTTGTAGGTTTGTTCTAGTAAAAATTTTACTTAAACCCTTTGCGCCACCCCTAAATGTCAACCGAAATCGCTCATTTTTGTACAGCTCACTTATTTCGACTAGTGGATCACTTTACACATGGGAAATCATATCCCGGAGACATTTTTTTAAAATTAGCCCCACCCTAACCGCGTGTCGGAGATCCAGCATCTCACCAAGGATGGAGTTTGGAACCATGTCCCGGGCACCGAGAACCCGGCAGATTTTATCTCCCGTGGAATGTCGCCATAAGGGCCCATATAGCCGAGGCGGTAAACGCACGGGTATTCAGCATGACCATGCTGAGGGTGACGGGTTCGATTCCCGGTCGGTCCAGGATCTTTTCGTAAAGGAAATTTCCTTGACTTTCTTGGGCATAGAGTATCTTCGTGCCTGCCACACGATATACACATGCAAAATGGTCATTGGCAGAGGAAGCTCTCAGTTAATAACTGTGGAAGTGCTCATAGAACACTAAGCTGGGAAGCAGGCTTTGTCCCAGTGAGGACGTTACGCCAAGAAGAAGAAGAAGAAGAAGGAATGTCGCCAGCACACCTTCAGTATCAAACAATCCGGTTCGAAGGACCATTTTTTGGCACGGACCTTATAAAGTGGACTGTAAAAACTAGTCCGTCCGAACGCGGGTCACTTCAGAGGTCCTTGACCTCTGCCTTCGTCCATCGACCTTTCTTCAACGGTGGAAATAAAAACACTCGCGTTGTGGGCACTAGAATTTGTTGCCGGACCGGATCGGACCGAAACACAACGCGTGTTATACGTTTGACGAATGGGTGCATACTAATTTATTCAAACTTCGTACAAAGTGATCTTGCCCGACTTCGGGGTTGCTCTCGAGAAGCGAGAGGTATTACTCTTCTCATGAGTTAGATGAAAGCGATCTAAAGAGACCAGAACCAGTGGTTCACAATCTCAGACCGAACAGGGATTTCTAAAGTAATTTCCACAACAATCGCCAAAGGAATTCCCAAAGTACATCCCAAAACAAAAACCCGAAGAAAAATGCAACAGAATTGAAAAATTTCCAAAAAAAACTGCCGAATGCACTGCCAAGTGAATTGCAAAAGAGATAATCAGAGAAATCTTAATGGAGTTGCTGGATCAATTCCCAAAGAAATTTCCAATGGAATTTTCAAAAGAATTGTCAACGGAATTCCAATGATATTTCTGGGGATTTTTTTTTATTTTCGTACAAATTGGTACGAAGGTTCTCAGAATTAGATAAAGCTTTTTTCACAGGTAGGGAACAAAAAACAAAATTGAAAAAAAATTAGGGTCGCCTAATTTTCCGGAAAACTCCAGCGGAAAAGAATCATTTTTTCGCAGGCACCGCCTACTTTGAAAAATCATAACTCAAGAACGAAGCATCGTAGACACATTTTTTGTGAAACCATCTCAGCAATTGAGAAAAAATACAAAATGAAAAATGTTTTCCACAATTGAGGAAACTCGGTTGGAAAACTCGAAAAAAGCTTTTTAAGAAGCCCTGAAAAAAATCTCAAAAAATAACATTTGTGGAAGGAAATAACATAAGCTATATAAAAAATTTTAAGATGTGTTGTTTTTCGTTCATGAGTAATGATCTAGCGGATTTTCCTCAACTGTGGAAAATTTTATGGAAAACAATTTTCATTTTATATTTTTTTCTCAGTTGCTGAGAAAATTGGCTTATGATTTCACAAAAAAAATGTGTCTACTATGCTTCGTTATTGAGTAATATTTTTTTAAATAAGGTGGTGTCTGTGGAAAATGTTTGATTTCCACTGAAGTTTTCCGGAAAATTAGGCGACCCTGATTTTTTTTTCAATTTAGTTTTGTTATTATGTATAAATGTGAACCCCATCTGTGAAAAAAAAAAACATGAAATTCTAAGAACCTTCGTACCAGTTTGTACGATAATAAAAAAATCGCCCTTCTGTAGAAACTAGCAAAGCATTTTTCGACGAAAATGTAGAAAGAAACCGTGTTAAAATGTGATTTCCAGATAAATTATCAAAAAAAAAAAAAATCTGAATAAATCTCCATTATTGTTCCTCAACGAATGCTCTAAGGCAATATTGAAAGACTTTGAAAAATAAAACCAGTTAGAAACTAAGAATTCGTTGAGAGAAAAATTGAAGGAATTGCCCAAGGAATTTTCCAGAAGAAAGGACAGAGGATTTACCCAAGGTAATTGGTAAAAATTTTGACCGAAAGTTACCAAAGAAATGGTCAAAGGAATTGCAAAAAAAATGAAGCCGTTTTTAAAGGAATTGCCGTAGAAAATGCTGAAGGGTATTAAAAGTGAAGGGACTGCTAGTGGGGTACTTTGATTATGGGAAATTGCGTGATAATTTCTGAAAACTATAGCCGAATTGATTGATTGATTGATTTGTCTTTATTAAAGAGACTTTCAGCCCTTTTAGCTGGTTCGTCTCTATTAGCATATAGCCGAAGAAATTCTCACGAAATTTCTGAATGAGTTTTTAATTGAAATGTAGAATAATTTTCTAAAGGATGGCTGAATCCAAGTAATTGCCGGAAAAAATATTAAAAGGTAATCCTAGAAAGATTTTTAATACCTGGTCTGAAAAATCAAGATCATATCATGTATATCAAAAATATATCCAAAAAAGTCTTTGGAAATCAGTGTATCGGGCCCGTTTTACCCCACTCTCTCTCTTTTTGGCCTTTTTAGAAAAATCCTGGAGTGCAAAATAAATTGTTTATTTCATTCGTGTTTGTGTAAAAACTTTCGTAGTATTGAATGGAGCTGGTTTGGCTCACCGCACGGCTTTAAAAATTGAGATATCTTCAAATAACCCCGAGATCCCCTATTTCTTTGAAATTGCACATGCACCTCCGCCAACCCTATGTCAAATTTCCGATACTATGAAAGTTTTTACACAAATACGAGTTAAATAAGACATTTATTTTGCACGCCAGTCGGGAATAAATGAGGATTTTCTCAAAAAGGTGTTTCAGAGAGAGAACGGGGTAAAACGAGCTCAATACGCTGATTTCCAGCATCGTGCGGCGAATGACACCCTCCTTATCTGAAACTATACAGATTTTTACAGTTTGTGTCAAGAATTTCTTCAAATCCATCCACTCCGAGCAGAGATATTGAATTAATTCGCGTTTTACACCTATTTTTTCCCACTGTGGCATTGCTGAAAAATTTCTCAAAAATACCGAATGAGTTTCGATGGCACTTCCAAAAACGATTTCTAAATGAATGTCAAAGGAATTTCCGGATCAGCTCTCAAAAGAATCCAAAGGAGTTGTTAAAGAAATTTCCGACGAAAATTCCAAAACCATTACCATGGAATTTGTCGACAGAGTAGCAGAAGGAAATCAAATTGAAATAATTGAAAGAATTTCTAAAAAAAAATACTGCAGGACTTCCAGAAGAAAGAGTTATACTAAACAAATTGCCGAAGAAATTCCCAAAAAAAAAAAAATCGCGCAGTAATTTCCCAGGTAGATTGTCAATTCCCATGAAATTCCGTAACGTATCCCACTATTGTGTCTGAACACTTCTTCGCTAATTCCTACAATAATTGAATGGGCGTTTTTTCGTCAATTGAGAAAATCCTTATATTTTTCTAGTAATGTATTTTGAATTACCTTCTTTGGGTACTATTTTAGCAATTTCTGTGAACCATGATCCAACAGTTCCTATAGTTTTTCTTGGGATTCTTAGGCATTTTTTTTTTGATAATTACTACCTACGGCATTCAGGCACTTCTGGGGGAGTTTTACTAACACTGCTACCTTTGGAAATTTATTCGATAAATAACTTTGAAACTGTGAGCCCCAATAGCCACAACTGTAATGACGTGGGTATTCAGCATCACCAAGCTGAGGGTGACGAGTTCGATTCCCGGTATGTCCAGGAACTTCTCGTAAAGGAAATTTCTTTGGCGTAGAATAATATCGGGCCTTGAACATGAAAAAAATACCCAATTACCAAAATAATTTTGAAATACAAAAGGAATTGCTAGACAGATTCCCAAAGAATGAAACACATCAGAGAGCAATCTTCAGAAAGGTTCACATTGAAATGCATAAAGGCACCGTAATGAAATGATCGAAAAAAGAAGGAATTGACAAAAGAATTGCCAAAAGGAATTCCGAACAACATCACAAATTGTCGAAGAAAATTCGAAAGGCATTTCCAGAGCATTTTACAGTGAATTTGTCAACGGAATAACAGAAGGAATTCAAAAAGAAATTGTAGAAGTAATTTCTTAAATGAATTAACGGAAGAAATTGTAAAGTAATTGTCAAAGATGTTTTTCCAGAGAGTTACCAAAAAAAATCTTTTTTGGCGGAATTAAAAACAGCAGAACTTTTTCGGTACGTTCGGTAATCGATTTTAATGAGGTACAGTACAGCAACTGTCATAAATGTATGCAAAAGTTAAAAGATTAATTTTTGTCGTAATAAGCTGTTCTGATTTCTTCAACCATTTGCCGATCACGGCTCTCAAAATTCAGTGTACATGGAGGCATTGTTAACCCTCTAATGCAGTGATTCCCAAAGTGGGCGAAAACTAGACCCAGCGGGGCGAAAATTTGAAAAATCAAAATTGGGGGGCAAAAAGGTTCCGGGTCATTTGGCCGAACGCCGTTTGGCCAAATGCCGTTTGGCCGAACGCCATTTGGCCGAAAGGGTCATTTGGCCGAATGCCATTTGGCCGAATGCCGTTTGGCCGAAAAATGAATGATGAACTTAGGTGACCATGCCCCCGTTCCCAGCCTCAGTATAACTTGAAAGAACAGCCTATGAGTCAAAGAAGGAAAAATCTTATAAAAATATAGGCAGTTTTAACGCCAACTAAGCACTGAATATCAAAACTAGAAAGAATAGCCTATTATTAAAAGAAGGAAATATTTCTGATGATCATATTGGGAATAAGAATGTCGAAGACTTCTTCTGAATTCTTTTGATCACGATTCGGCCAAACTGCATTCGGCCAAATGACCCATTCGGCCAGATGGCATTCGGCCAAATGGCGTTCGGCCAAATGGCCGGACACCGGGCAAAAATACTAAGAAGGGGGGCGATTTTTTCAATGATGGGAAAACATCGATAGTATGATATTACAAGTTAAGAATGTCAACTGAATCATAAAAACTCCCTGTTATTCAGGCCTGCTAAATATCAGTCTCAGTGCCTGTTTTTTCAGCAGAAAATGAATGACTGCGGCGGTTGTTTTCAGTTTCGCGATGTGAGAACTGACAGAGTCCGAGAGTTCCATTCGTGAGCGACCCAACAAGGTCAATTCCCAATCATCCACACACCACTCATGTTGACAGGCCATTCGTCCCAAGCGGGTGGCTTGTGAGAGTGAGTTCCTATACGCTACCACGAGTGAAAACACTCAACTACAAAAAAATGAATGGAAATTTAGCCCTGTCAGCTCTCGCTTTCAGCACGCTGCATGCGAGTGTGAGTTGAGTACCTACTTCATTTCGCTCCCGTGGTGCTGATCGGAAAACAACAATGACAGGAAAACCAAAAAGGAGAAAATGAAAAAAAGTAAAATATCGCTATCATAAAGGCCTGTCGAAAAATTGCAGCCCTGCCTGTTATTCAAGCTTACAGTTTTAGTTTTGTCTAGGACTACAGAAAAAATACTGTAACTATTAATCTTAAACATCGACTTTATTTCACATCATTATTCGTATTTATGTGGACTCTTTGGTAAAATAGCTAGAAAAAAAGACTGCTAAACGTATTTCTGAAAAGTTTCTGTTATTCTGGAAATCTAAAAAGATGTATTTGGAAACTCTTATAACGAATATTCGTAAATCGTGATTAGTTTTGTTAGAATGGGGCACGTTCGGTGTAGTACTAGATTTGTAGTAATGAACTGAATTTTACTATGGTAAGAAGGTCAATTCTCCGTTTCTGCAATGAAATGGTGCAAAAAGCGTGGGTATTATGATTCCTTGCCTAATTTGATGCTGTTTGAGCAAAACTTTGGATAGCTATGTTGTTTATGTTGCAAGAAATGGAGAAAACAACAACACTGTTGCCCAAAGTTTTGCTCAAACAGCATCAAATAAGCAAGGAATCATAATACCCACACTTTTTGCACCATTTCATTGCAGAAATGGTGAATTGACCTTCTCACCATACTAAAATTTAGCTCATTACTACAAATCTAGTACTTCACCGATCTATCCTATTATAAAAAGAACTTTTTTGTCGAATTGATGAGCGTGGAATTTGAATCAAAAACATGAGGTTCAGACGAATTTCATAATACTTTTCTGATGAAATTCTTAACACAGTGCTTATAAACAACTTTACACATAGTGTTTGAAAATATTTCAGAGAAGCTTCTCGAGGAATCATACGAAGGTCGTTAATTTTGATCTGGATTTGGAGAAAAAACTACATTTGAAAATACACCGGTATTTTTCTGATTTGCACTTTTTTTACATACCATATTTTTATAATTGTTTTCAAATTCTCCACCAGTTTTATTTGAATACTTAAGACCAAACAATGACTTTCGGTTGTTGAAGAGCTCCCTTTTAAAACAATGGTAGAACATCTGGTTGGGAATATCGAGTGTTCATAGGTGTTCACAGTCCGATCTATTTCGATTATCAAGATTATCAATGCTCAATCAACAACGATTTGAAAAGTATTGAAAAACACGATATCAATAATTATTTATTTATTTATTTATTTATTTATTTGTTTATTTAAGTTCATCGGACCTCTTGGTCTACATGAACTGTTCAAAATCCTTAAAATAAACAGTATATAACTATGACTTGTTACGATACAGTACACATCACATAAACATAAACTTAAAGCAAATTGGAGCGGCGAATTCTATCAGCAAAACGATTGGACGGCTCGTCAAACTCGAACAGATCTTCCACTGTGCTGAATGTGGCAATCGGTTCATTATAGCCATACAGAGTCCTATGAAATCTATGTACCAGCAGAGTTGAATAGCGTAGTGTTCTGCTGGGAATCCGGAAGTTGATCATCGCCCGCAGCTCTGGGGAATCAATTTCTCCATTGATGAGTTTGGCAATGAATACAGCTTGCTGGATCATTCGACGACGTTGCAGTGTTTCCAAACCAAGTAACTGGCATCTCTCCGGATATGGTGGCAGGTTTACTGGATCCCGCCACGGTAAACTTCGTAACGCCATTCGGACAAAACGTTTCTGAATCCTTTCAATCCGCAAACACCATGATACCTCATGCGGAAACCAAACCAAAGAGGCATTTTCCAAAATTGGACGTACGAGCGAGCAATATAACGTCTTCAGGCAATGTGGGTCTTTGAAATCTTTGGCTACTTTGAAAATAAAGCCAAGACGTTGTGTGGCTTTAGAAACAATCAGCGATCGTTGGCAATCAAACGTAAGCTTTGCATCTAACTGAACCCCCAAATCACAAATTTCAGTGGCTCTTGTCAGGAGGGCTCCATTAATATTATATCCAAACAGAACTGGACAATCAAGGCGACTAAACGAGATTACATGACATTTTGCAACACTGATGACTAATTTGTTTCTCTCACACCAATCAACAAACAGTTGTAGTCGATTTTGCAGACGCAAACAATCATCCACAGATCGCACCTCAAGAAACAGCTTGAAATCATCCGCATAACCCAGCTTGCAACCATCGTCAAAAAGAAGCGAGACGTCATTAAAAAACAATGAAAACAATAACGGTCCCAAATTACTTCCTTGCGGGACACCCGATTTGTTGGAGAAGGGCGCCGATACTACGTTGTTCAGCTTCACACGAAGAACTCGTCCTGACAGGTAGGAATTCAGCCAAGATACTATTTGCGAGGAAAATCCAAGCCGCGATAATTTGTAGAGGAGAATTTTGTGGTCGATTTTATCAAATGCTGCTTTCAAGTCTGTGTATACAACATCCATTTGCGCTTTGGCTTCCATACAAGTTAAGCATTTGGAGGTGAAATTCAACAAGTTCGTTGTGACGGATCTCCCTGGCATAAATCCATGCTGGTCAAAAGAAATATAATTTTTTGCTCGGTCCAGCATAGCTCCACTAACGATTATCTCGAAAATCTTCGAAGAGGCGGATAAACTGGTTATTCCACGGTAGTTTGCAACATTACGTCGATCACCGCTTTTGAAAATTGGTGACATAAATGATTGCTTCCACAAATTCGGAAATGTTGCTTGTTCAAACGATCGATTAAAAATAATACTCAATGGTTTAGCCAAAACATCGATGCAGCGGCGAAGGACTACAGAAGGTACACCATCCGGGCCGGGAGAAAACGAGCATTTCAATTTTCTTGCTGCATTTACAACTAATTCCGGTGTAACAATGAAGGTATCCAGATTAATCATATCACATGGAAGATCGGAAGCAACATTTGCCGCTTCCTGATGCGAAGTAGTGTTGCTTGCAAAAACAGCAGCGAAATGTCTGGCAAACAACTCACAAGACTCAAAAGTGGACGCAGCGGTTTTGTTTCCATGATAAACATTAGAGGGTATTGACGATGTTTTCCGCTTCGAATTGACAAAATTCCAAAATCCTCGTGGATTACTACGCAAACTGGATTGTACTCTGAGCACATACGATTTGTACAGACTGGCATTAAGGTGACGGTATGCATTAACTGCACGATGAAAGTCCCGGGCATTTACACTCGTTCGTTGACGTCGAAGTTTTCGTTGCAAAGTGTTTCGTTCACGTTTTAAATGCCTTAGCCGAAATGTGCTCCACGCTGGAGTAACAGCTGGCCTAACACGCGGTACATTCATATCTAGCCACTGATTTATTTCGCCACAAAAACATTCTGTCAAATCGTCAACATCTCTAGATGCAAATAATGATTCCCAGTCAATGCTGTTCAGATAACCGGAGAGAGCAGTAAAATCAATCAAACGATAGTTCAACGGACGAATAGCTTGATCGTGATTCGCAGACGGGCGAGCTTCAACAACATTTCCGCGAAACGAAACCACGAGCGGTGGATGATGCTCATCTATTGCAACCATTGGGGCAGGATACCTCTCTACCAAAGCATCACATTCGGGCGGACAAAAAACCAGATCAAGTGTACGGCCGAGCAAATTGTACTCCAGATTTTGTTGTCGCAAACCCAGAAATTCCATACCATCCAGTAGTGTATGGCTAGAAGATGGTAGTTGTGCACTATCACACACGATACCGACGTCGTTTCTTACCCAATGCATGCGTGGCTGATTATAATCACCACACACAAAAACCACACCGTCTGTTGAACTACCATCGCACAATTCTTGCACAGAGGCGATGTGTTCATTGATGATGCTTGTATTCTGACTACGATCCGGTGGGATGTACACAGCACAAAACGATATTTTTCTCCCTTTTATATTTGCCGAGACAGAAACTTGTTCGAGATTCTGCGCGTTCGTGGTAAAGAGCTGACTGCTGATGTACTGCTGAGCTACAGCAATCAAAACGCCGCCCAATCGTGATTTATTACTGTTTTGTGGACATCGATCGCAGCGATAAACGTTGTAAAGGGCTCCAAAAAGTTGTAGTGACGTAATGCAGTCATCAAGTCCGGTTTCAGTAAAAATTACCACGTCAAAGTTGCAGTCCATTGAGGCCAGAAATACCTCGTCAATTTTTGTTCGCAATCCTCTCACATTTTGGTAATAAACCGTAATACTGGGATCATGGTCGGAATGTTGCTGAAAGAAAGGGTGATTGAATTCAGGGGAAGAAGCAAAATCATCTAAATACTCGCCTCTGGTGAGAGTCCTGGGACTCCCACCTTCCACCAAACAGTATGTATGCACGATTAAAATTCAAATGAGGAAAATCAACGCATGTACAAAAAAGTTTGATGAAAATGAGAGTGACACAGATTCAGATACATTAAGTGTCACTGCTATCTTTGTCACAGTAGGGCTTTTGAAGAATTTAGCTAAGCACAGTTTCAGCCTTCTACTATAGAAAAATGAAGTCTCACCTAGGGGGGCGAAAATATTTTTTGCAGCTCTAAGGGGGCGATATCTCCTAAAAGTTTGGGAAACATTGCTCTAATGGATACCTGGGGTCCATTTGGACCCCAGGTAACTTTGTAGTAATGGCAAACAAGTTTGGTAAAACATATTGACTTTATTTTTGCAATACCTTCAAACAAGAGCTTGTTCTACTATTTAAGCAAAAAAATAGTTGATTTCATGGCATACTTTGGTTTTTATTCCATGTCAAAGTTGAACCGGGCGATTTTGTATACCTGGGGTCCATTTGGACCCCAAACTGAATTCTCTATATCTTTTTATTCTGTTGTTGTAAAGTATTCATGTCTTCGTCAAATTTGTTCGGTAGGTCAAGCGCCATCTGGCGGTGAATTGGTTAATTCGAAATTTCCCCCACTAGATGACGCTATTTGGAATTAACAATTTAGTAATATAATGTCTTAAAACGAAATTATCGGAAGATCTAGAACTTGTACAAGCATCACGTCTTCGGGAAAGTTGCTCAGTAAGTCAAGTGCTTACTGATAATGGATCGATTGCTTTGAAATTCCACCACTAGGTGGTGCTACTGTGCATGTAAATTTGGTATCCCATAATATGCCATATATATCACTGGATCCTTATTTTTTAGAAAGATGACGTCTTCGAGAAAGTTGTTGTATTGGTCAAGTACTTCCAGATGATGGGCCGTTTGATTTGAAACTCCACACATAGGTGGCGCTAGTGAGCATTCTTAATGTACATCCCTGGATCGGGATCCTGATCACATAAAAAGATGGCATGTTCGGCAAAGTTGTTTCATAGGTCAAGAACTTACAGATGATGCTAAATTTGTGTCGGAAATCTACACATAGGTGGCGCCACTGAGTATGCCAATTTTATACTTCAAATATCCCAGGATTCTAATAACTCTCTTATCGTCTCTACTATCTTTAGCAAAGATGTTTGGTAGGTCAAAAATTTGCAGAAAATGGATCGCTTGAATCGAACCTCTGTCACTAGATGACGCCAGTGAGCATACACATTTTGAATCATTTATATATCAGGATTCAGATTATTTAGAAAAGTATAAGATTCTGCAAATAAGTTGCAAGAACTTAAAAATGATGAGTCTGAATTTTGCTCATAGGTGGCATCAGTGAGCGTGCAATTTGTATATCTCATATCGCACAAGATTCAAAGAAAGAGAGGAAAACGCACAATTAAAAACATAAAATTGCTCTCATGCAGAGTTTGTGTGCGGGTGACTAGACTCCTGCGTGAGAGCAGTGAGAGCCAGCAAGTCATAATCCCAGTGCACAGTTTCTGCACGCACTCAAAAAAAAGAAAACACCACTCAGTGAACACGCAGAGTGTTCACAGGGAACTGTTCAAATATTTTGATGAACCAAACGCATACCAGTGGATCCCAAAAAAAAAAGCTAAGAGACATCACATCTTGAAATATCAGAGAAAAACAGACATAACACTGACACAATTTCTCACCCATATATCTCAGGGTTTTGAATACTTAGAGTATTGGTGTGTTCGGCAATACTGTTGCGCTGGTCAAGGACTAACAGTTAATGGGCCGTTTGTTTCGAACTTCCACTAATAGGTGGCGTTAGCGAGCCTGTAAATTTTAGTTTTGAAATATCTCAGAACGCTGATTACTTAGAAAGATTATTTCTTCGACAAAACTCTTTAGGAAGTTAAGGGATTACAGTTTTTTTAAAATAATTTCATGCAAAATTTCATCTCTAGGTGGCGCTAGTTACAAATTTTCAATAGGTTGCAAATGATAAGAATTTCTAAAAATGTATTCAACAAACTGTAACTTTTTTCCCTTCAGACATATTTGAGTCAAGTCTAATGATAATCAAAGATCAATGTATAAGTCATACATTTTCAAAATTTCATTAAATTTGGTTATGACACGAATGCCACAATGTAGTTTTAACGAACTGCAGAGAAATAAGGAGTATTTTACTAGAAACACTTCAACTTCACGTAGAATTAATAAATCTTGCCCAAATTTGTACCAGTTATAGCTAACTAGTTGGGAAACTTGGAGTCAAAGTTTGATATTTTTTTCGGCACCTAATAAGAAGTTACAGCTTGTTAAAAACTGTCTAGCTAATAATCAAAATTTCTATGATTTTGCAAATTCGCTACTAGCGCCACCTAATGAAAGAAACTATAATCAAATAATAATTCAACTGAAAGTCCTTGATCTTCTGAACAACTTTGCCGAAGACACCATATTTGTAAATAATCAGGATCCTGAGAAATGTAAAATTTAAAATTTGTTTTCACTCCATCGCCGCCTAGCGGTAGAATTTCGAATCATACTGTTCATCATCAAAAAGTTCTTGAGCAGGCGAATAACTTTGCCGAAGACACCAACTCTCTAAATATATGGGAGAGAATTTTTGTCTTGTTTTTGACATCACATAAATCACAGACAAGCAGATGTAACTGTAACAAAATGTCAATCCCATATATCTCAGGCCCCATTACATGGAGCTTTGTGTCTTCGGCAAAGTTGTTTGGTTGGTTAAGGACTTACAGATGATGGTACGTATGATTCGAAATTCCACCGCCCGGCGGCGCTAGAGTGCAAACAAATTTCAAATTGTACAGATCTCAGGATGCTGATTATTTGGAAATATAGCGTCTTCGGCAAAGTTATGTGATAGATCAAGGAGATTGATTTGAATTATTGTTGTATTCGAGTTTCTGCCACTAGATGACACAAGTTGCAAATTTGCATGCAATTTTAATTATGTGCTAGAAAATGTTCAACAAGCTGTAACTTTCTATTGAACGCACTAAAAACTCTCAAACTTTGACTGCTGGATGCCCAAGCAGTTAGCTAACCTGATCAGAATCCTGCGGTATATGTAATATGCGTGCTCAGTAACGCCACCTATACGTTGAGTTCCAAATCATACCGCACATCATCTGTAAGTCGACCTACCCAAAAACTTTGCATGAGTAATCACCTCTCTAGGTGCTCTATAGGATCCAGAGATACATTAAATATTAAATTTGCACGATTAGGGGCTGTCCATAAACCACGTGGTCATGTGGGGGGGGGGGGTTCGGTCAATGACCATTTTGTATGGACAAATAAAAAAAATTGTATGGACTAATGACCACGCGGGGGGGGGGGGGTGGGGGGGGGGGGTTTGAGAATTCCCAAAAAAAAAATGACCACGTGGTTTATGGACAGCCCCTTAGTTGTGCCATCTATGTGGAATTTTCAAACAAACGGTCCATCATTAGTAAACACTTGGCCCAATTAACAACTTTGTCAAAGATACCAAATTGCTATGTGATCAGGATCTTGATACAAATGTAATCATATACTTAATACTTACATGCTCACTAGCGCCACCTATGTGTGAAGTTTCGGATCAAACGGACCAGCAGTCAGTCCTTGAGCAACTCAACAACTTTGCCGAAGATACCATCATTCTAGGTCATCAGGATCCTGAGATATATTATTATTAAAAATGCTCAGTAGCGCCATCTATGTGTGAAATTTTCTCACAAACGGTCCATCATTAGTTAACACTTTACCTAATAAACAACTTTGCTGAAGACACCAAATTTCTATGTGATCAGGATCTTAATATAAATGTGCTCAATTACTTAAAACTTACATGCTCACTGGCGCCACCTATATATGAAATTCCGAATTAAACAGCATAGTAAAGTCCTTGACCAACCCAACAACTTTGCTGAAGACACCGATCTTCTAATAAGTCAGGATCATAGGATACAGAAGATCAAATTTGGGGTCCAAATGGACCCCAGGTTTCCGAAATGGACCATCATTTAAGGTTTCCTGAGGTTTCCTAAGGTTAAATAAATTGTCGCAGAAAACGCTGAAATTTTATAAAAAAAAAAAAAAAACAGGGAGTTGAAACGGATTCTTAATCAATTACCAAAAGAAATCAGAAAAAATATACCAAAAGCGTTGAAAAGTGAACTCCCAAAGGAATTGCGGAAGGAAAAGTTTCTGCAGAAGATCTTAAAGATTTGCCTAAAGAATTTCCGAAGGAGTTAAAAAAAACAAAACAAAAAAGTTCCCAAAGGAATAGCCTGATAATTTAACAACATAATAGCAGAAGAAATTCGTGAATAAATTTCTGAATGAGTGCTCAAATGGAATGCAAAAAAAAAATCCAAAGAATCGCTGAATCAATTATCAAAAAAATCGCCAAAACAGTAGGCATTCATAGGAATTGACGATAAAGCAAAAGTTATTTTTTACTTCCGATATGAAATCATCGTCTTCTTCAATACGCTAAAAGATCAATCGACCATAGCATTTCCTAAGTACCCTAAAGGATTAAAAGACCTCGGATACTCCTAGGCTACTCTATCAGCTACAATTTTGCCGAAGACCACATTCGAATTAGACGGCTTGTTAATTAATTACCGATTTTTAACCAGAATGAAAATCTTTGCTCATGATGATCAAACTATTCGATGGGCATTACTGCAATTTGCAGTGAAACAGTCTCCAGTTGGAAAGAAATCGATTACTAATTAATGAGGCCTTCGGTGAAGTTTTAGCTGATAGAATAGTCTGTGAGAAACAGTCAGGAGCCCTCAAGGATGCTTGGAAAAATGCTACGGTTGATTGAATGAAGCACACCGTTTTCCCAAACAAACTTTGAAAGGCTTGTGCAGTTCAACCAAATCAGCTCAAATTTTGGGAGAAGGCATAGAATCTGGTTATGGTTTGAATAATCGATGTGGAGCAAAAACGATTTTTAGAACCACGCTAGTGTATATCTACTCATTTGCGCTACCTCGCATGTACCTGTTGCTTCCCATCCTCGATCGCGCACGATGCTACCTAGTATTGCTTGTGGTGATCTACCTCAAAATGTTACTCTGTTTAGGTAATTATTTTGAAGATTAAACGTATCCCACCAGTAGGTATCCCCATATGTAGGTATCCCTCACGAATAATTTCATTCAGATATACCTACTCTGTTCAAAAAGCTGCTAGAAAATGCCAGAGAACAGCACAAAGTGTTACAGTCTCATCAAGGAAAGAAGTTATACGTTTCAATCCAAGATGGTGAAGAGGAAAAGTCAATCAATTATGAGCTCAGAGAGCAGCAGCGATTCCGAATTCGGTTCGGATCTTGACATGGAGCTGATGTCGCTGGCCAAGAAAAAGAAGACCAGCAGGCTGGCTTCGAACTCTCCCCGAGTGGAGGAATCTTCCGATTCCGACTCCTCGGATGATGAGTCGGAACCAGAGGCATCCATGCAGTGCATGAAGCGAGAGACGAAGCAGCAACAGCAGCCGACGGAGGAAGAAGAGTCTGGTACTAGTTCTGGTGAAGACAGTGATGATGAAAGTGAAAGCAGTAGCAGCAGCAGTGATTCTGAATCTAGTGAAGAGTCTGATGACGAGAAGATGGAAGAAGTGGAAGGTCGGGCCACATTGAATGCCTTGTCGGACACAGAACGAGTGAGGCACGAGACCGAACCAGTGAATAAAAGTGGAATATATAATAATGAACAATCAGAAAAACAGGAGGAAAACGTTGAATCGGAGCCAAAGGTTTTGTCGAAAGACGAATCTGATTCCAGTTCCAGTGAAGACAGTGACGATGAAAGTGGGAGTAGCAGCAGCAGCAGCTGTGATTCTGAGTCCAGTGAAGAGTCTGAAGACGCAGTCGATCGAGTCAGATTGAATGCCTTGTCGGGGAAAGAAAGAGAAACTGACATTTTCGAGTCTAGTGAACGGTGCGGGGCCGAACCAGTGATAAAAAGTGAATTAGTGCATGAACAACCAGAAAAGCAGGAAGAAATAGCTGTATTGGAAACGATAGCGAATCCGGTTTTGTCGGAATCAGAATCTGATTCCAGTTCCAGCGACAGTGACAGTGATGACGAAAGTGAAAGCAGCAGTAGCGGTAGTGATTCTGAGTCCAACGACGAGCAAGATGACGATCGAGCTAGAGAGAGTACCGAGTTGTCGATGAAAGAGCCGGAAATTGAGATCAACTCAGTGAGCAAAAGTGAAATAAAACATGAACAATCAGAAGAGTTGGAAGAAAAATGTGAACCGGAACCGAAAGTGGACCAGGTTTCGTCGGAGGAGGAGTCTAGTTCCAGTTCCAGTGATGACAGTAGTGATGACGAAAGTGACAGCAGCAGTAGCAGCGATTCAGAATGCGAAGACGGTAATGAAGACAAAACTGTGGCAGCCGGATTGTCGAATGTCTTGCCGGTGAAAGAACGAGAACCGGAAGCTTTAGAAAATATCGTACAACACGTGGTTGAACCAGCCGTCAACAATGAAGTGAATCCTAAACAACCAGATGAGCAGGCAGTTAACAATGACTCGGAGCCGGAGGAAGGCGAAGTATTGTCGGAAGACGAATCAAGTTCCAGTTCCAGTGATGACAGTGATAGTGACGATTCAAGTGGAAGCAGCAGTAGCAGTAGTGATTCTGAGTTCAGTGATGGATATGACGACAACATGATGGGAGACGAACAAGATCGGGCCAGATTGAATGCCATGTCGGAGAAAGATCGAGAAATGGAGATTTTCGAGCGTTTCGAGCGGCACGAAGCCATGAAGGCTCGCTGGGAGCTAGAACGTAAATTGAAAGTGTCCAAGAAGCCGGAATCCACCAAAGACGAGGAATCACAGCCACCGCAGAAGAAAATGAAGATGGACGAAGTGAAGGAACTCGACCAAAAGACCCAACAGAAAGAGCCTCCCAAGATAGAGACCAGCCGCAGCTCCCAGTCTTCACCGGAGTCCTCCTTCGATCTGAAGGAACGTTCCAAAGAGCGAAAGAAGAACATCGCAGCCAATCGAACCGACGACAAACGAAGCAATGCCATGGCGATGTTGAAAGCACAACGAGAAGGCAAAGCCAAGCGTGACGATGAAGAAGCTAACGAGATGGCCCAACGGAAGCCAGAAATCAAGAACGGTTTGGAAAATATCGCTGCTGGCAAATCTTCTCAGAAACTCAAGTCGTCGGACATCTACATAGATGAATGGGTAAGCGATAGCGAAGACGATAAAAAGTTCGAAAATTACTCGCGGTCGGGATCCAGCAGCGGATGCGGAAGTGATAGACAGTCTTCTATCGATGAAGAAATGTGGGACTTCAAGGAGAGGAAACCAGCCACCATCAGCAATAAGGAGGAACTCGAGAAACTACGAATCTCGCGGCACAAGATTGAACGCTTTATTTCACTTCCGATGTTCAATAAAGTTGTGCAGAACTGCTTCGTTAGGATCAACATCGGAAACAACAATGGAAAACCCGTCTACAGAGTGGCGGAGATCGTGGGTGTTGTAGAGACGGGCAAAGTTTACCAATTCGGAAATTGTCGCACCAACAAAGGGTTCCAGCTGAAACATGGAAATCAGGAGCGGGTGTTCCGGATGGAGTTCATCTCGAATCAGGACTTTACCGACAGCGAGTACCAGAAGTGGCTGAGTGCCTGCGAGGCCTCCGGAACAACACTGCCTCGTGTCGACACCGTCGAAAAGAAGCAGCGGGCGATCAATGAAGCGATGCAGTACGAGTTCAACGATGCCGACATCGACAAGATCATTAAGGAGAAGAATAAATTCCGGGCGAATCCAACCAACTACGCCATGAAGAAGATGCAGCTTATGATGGAACGTGACGCAGCCCAACTGAGTGGAGAGAATAACCTGGCACGTGAACTGAACACGCAGATTAGGGAGCTCGAAGAACGCGCCAACAATCTAGACAGGAAGCGCAGCAGCGTGATTTCCTACATCAACAATCGCCAGCGAAAATGTAACGTGAAGGACACCGAGAAGGCCAACAAGGAGAAAATTTGGGCCACCCAAGGTATGCACATCGAAGATCCGTTCACGCGGCGTCCAACGCGGCCGCGGATGTTGTTCAAGCCATCACACAAGGAAAATGAAGTCCCAACAGTTTACACGCAGGCACCTCCACCACCTCCACCGCCGAGGCGGATGAAGAGACCGGACGAGAAAAAGCCGGCCTCCAATGTTAACGACAGCCTATACTTTTTGCACGACTTCGACATCAATCTGGACGTACCTTTGCCAGTCGGTGCCATCGATATACTTCCGAATCCGGTGGAAAGACCGGTCAAGACATCCGGTCCCAAGCGGTCGCTCAACCTGGAAGACTTCAAGAAGAGCCGAGATATCATCTAGAGAGCAACAACGACGAAACAGGACAGCTAGCGGTATTCACGAGGTAACACAATGAAAAATGTCGCTTCTGTAAATTAATAAAACGCATGTAATAAATTCACTTTATACCTAGATTTTTTATTCTGTACTATGTTATTGCCACCATTCCATTTCTAGAAAGCACATCATCTTTCAAACTAATGTGTGCATTATTATAATTCAACTAAACGCTCGGGTATCCCTATCCCTTCTGAAATTTCTTTAGTGATTACTTCACCTCAAGTCCTTTAAAAATGTCGACTTTGGTTTTTGTCTACTAATGCGTTCAAAAATTTCTCTAGAAATTTCCCAAGAAGAACCTCCGGAAAATGCTTGGGAGATTGCTTTAAAAATGTATTCAATGATTATTCCTAGAAATTCTCCATTTTTTTTTCTCCCATACAGTACTCATACCATTTTTCCAGCAATTCCTTCAAAGGAAACCCTTGATGGGATTTGTAAAAGAATTGATTGAGAAATTAAAAACAATCCTGGGGTAGTTCGGGATTGTTATTGTTATTATATTCGGGATTGTTATTCATCCTTTAAAAATCTCACTTTTTTGTGCCTCCATATATAAAAAATCCTTTAAGATGTTGAAAAATTCTTGAACTTTTTTGCGCCCTCATATAGGGTGACAAAGGGTATTATCGGCAGGTTTGTCCTCTTCGTCAATGTGGTTTTTTGTGGGCCAAATTGCTTGAAATTTGGGCACATAGCTCAGCTTGGTTGGGAAGGATTTGAAGCCAACATTGAGATCAGCAGTTGTCAAAAAACAACCCCATGACAAAGAGAACAAAACTGCCGCAAATACGTAAGTTCCCCTGTATACAAATCAATTCCTCTGTGAGTTTTTATTCTTTTTTTTGCCCTTATACGTACGAACTATCTTTGTGATTTTGAAACTTCAAAAATCCGTTAAAAATGATAGAAAGATGCCAAGGATACTTTCGGAAATTATACATGGAATTTATTCTTAAACTCCTCTAGATCTTCTTCAAAAACTCTTCCACGGATTCCTTAAAGAACTTATACAAGGAAACCGTGACAAATCCTCCATGAATTCCTTTATGCAATTCCAAACATTTCAAGGATTGTGGGGGTCATATAGCCGAGGCGGTAAACGCACGGGTATTCAGCATGACCATGCTGAGGGTGACGGGTTCGATTCCCGGTCGGTCCAGGATCTTTTCGTAAAGGAAATTTCCTTGACTTCCTTGGGCATAGAGTATCTTCGTGCCTGTCACACGATATACACATGCAAAATGGTCATTGGCAGAGGAAGCTCTCAGTTAATAACTGCCCAACTAACAATCACTCATTTAACAGGCACCATTATGACGAATTAGTTCAGCATAATGTTGAATAACATTTGAATTATTTTCACTTACAACCTATGTTCGGGTTTTGTTCACACAAATTTGGAGAAGTTATAAAGCATCATGTTGTGCACCAACTTAATTTTTTGTTGTTCAAAGCGTTTTACAAATGACAAGAAAGTTGTTATTAAGCTTTGGCAAAAATGACTGAAAATAAATAAAATGCAAAAATGTTGAACTCTCACGAGAGTAATTATTTGCTCTCATGTTGAGAACACCTATTATGAAATAAGAATTACATATAAAATTACCTAAATCCGGATTAGAACTCGAGACCTGTAGATTACCAGCCGCATGCCTTCCTATCTGCGCCATCCTAGAGATGGTGAGATGTAGCACCTACAGCAAAACATAATCTTCCCATGACTCAATAATGATCACTCCTGAACTTGTGTTCAGCAGTGGTGAATTAGCACAGCACGTGGTAATCAACTGAACAGCGCCTTATACTCAACAGCTGTTCAGCCCAAAACACGTGTTTTCCATTCTGATTTCGCTGTCAGTATTTTTATTGCACGGTGAGAAAACTTGTATCGAATGCGACCAAAAAGTGTTGGTCCTTATTGAAGATATTGTTTCCAGACGAACTAATTGCGATATGAATATGTTTTTATTTTTATTATTAAATATCGATCTTTAAAAATGTATGACAATATGTGGTGCGGTATGGTCTTGAACATGGTGCATTCACAGCATCTGTTCAGGAAATCTACTCATGCTCAGTCGAAGAGTCGTTAAGCAATTTTTTTATTTATGCTTTATTCATGGAATCTTGATATTATGTTCAATAAATAGTGTATAAGGATGTTTATAGATACTTGAAATGTGTCGATTTTTGAATGCTGTTTGGTTATATAGGTGACTGTGGGAACAATATTGAGTAAACACGAATAATTAAGGTACAAGATATCTTGTTACAGACTAATAATAAAAATAAATGCCTCATTTTTACGTTGATTACGTCTCTTGGCATTCAATGTTAAACTACATAATTCTATTCTGTTTTATTTTATGTGATTCGTTTAATATTTTGGTTTTAGCCATGATTTATCCCATTATCCAAACAAAGTTCCGAGTCAAACTATGACGGGCTGAAGGCGTTTATTTGACAAGTGAAAAGCACATTGTTCAGGAGCATATGTTTATCGATACATCAGCTTAATAAGATACAGACAAATGTTTTGTTAAACTCCTTTGTTAAGGAATTCATGCTTGCCGAATAAATTTCTTGCTAAACGTTTGAAAAGTGTTTTAATTTATCATTGTTGATACCGATGAGGAAAGTCGAACATTGACTACTTTCTCAATTGAAAAATCATTTAAACAGTAATGTGTAGAGCATAATTTTAGTTCAGCTATCATTACCATTATTAAGCAACAATTCAGCAAGCTTGCTTGTTTGTGACTTGCAATTGTTAGTTGGGTGTGGAAGTGCTCATAGAACACTAAGCTGAGAAGCAGGCTTTGTCCCAATGAGGACGTTACGCCAAAAAGAGGAGAGGAGAGGAGGGGGTCGTGGCAAACTCACCTAGGGCGAAAAGTCACGTTAATAGAGACAAAAAAATCAAGGATTCATCCGGAAATTTTCATCAGAGATTGTTTCACTAATTTTTCCAGACACTTCATCAGAAATTCGAGTACATATTCGTCTAAAAATGTGCCGAATGATTTTCGAAGTAAATCTTGCTGGATTGCGTCAAAAATGCAGAAAAAAAATCGCATAATTCATTTAGAAAACAATCCATGGATTTCTTCACAAAATGCTTTAGCGAATCTGTCAGAAAATTCACCAGAGAATAATAAAAATACTGCTAGGCTTTCCTTTAGATTTTGATCAGATTCTTTGAAAGATCCTTTTGGAAATTCCTCCGAAGCTCCCTATTAATTTGAAATTTATTCAAGAAGTTCCTTATAAAACCTTCCATTCCGAAATTGCCCCATGGATTCAGAGTTCAGAATTGCTTCAGGAATTTCGCAAAATCTTTCAAATATTCTCCCAAAATTCCTCCAAACTGTATTTAAAAAAAATCCTATAATAGTTCAGTCATAAACTTATCCATTATTCTTTCGGAAAATCTTCTCTAGACGTCCTTCTCATCCTAAATTGGTTCATAGATTTCTTCAGAGAAATAACTCCAGAAATTCATAGATCTTCCAAGGGTTCATTCAGAAATTCATTCAGTGATTTCTTCAGAAACTCTACCAAGAAATCTTAAGGAAACTTCTTCAGAGAAATTCTCCGAAGAATTTCGATAGAAATTTCTTCAATTTTATGGATTTCTTTACCAGGGATTACTTCAGAAAGTCTTCTAGAGATTCCTTTGAAAAATCCTCCAGGGATTTCTTCAAAACATTATTCAAGAATTAATTCAGAACACTCTCCAGGGGTTCATTTCGGAAAAATACCTAGGATAACTCTGCATTACTAATTTGAGTAATTTCAGCAAAAAATCCATCAGAGATTCATGCAGAAGTTCACGAGAGATTCCTTCATTTCTTCTTAAATTTCTCGATGACTTCCTCGAAGGATACCTGTTAGAATTTCTCCACAGATTACACTAGTTTACTGCATTTTTGAACTTGGTAAGCTGATGACCATTTTTGGTGTAGAATCATGCTCTGAGTTCGAAAACGTGAAGGAAAAAAATTACAGTAGAGCGGATTTTTTTTTCGACTTTCCATACAAGGTTGATGATTTAAAATCGATTTTTGTTCTATTTTTAAGCAAAGCCGCTCACTTCACACATCTCATTCTCCGTAGTCAATGTTCCGATTGAGCAGAATTTTTTACTGTATCACGCCTACATGTGATATGTCTAATAAACGTTTAGACAAATTTTTTAGATTATTTTTTTCTAATTGAAAAAAATACATTTCTTCCTATATTTTTGGAAATTTTGCTAAAATTTAAGGAGATCGTCCCAAAAATTCGCCAATATCTTGAATTTCATCAGTCTGACGAAAAACCTGCATGCAGATGATCGAATGGTATTGAATTCAGCTTTCAATTTATGGAAAAAGATTTGAAATTGGTTGGCAAGATATTTGATTTCTAGTATATTCCATATTTAAAAAAAAGTACAACTCGATTTTGACCTAAAACTCAAAAACTGCTCTACTTAAAATATTTTGAAGCGCGGTTTCGAAATCAGCACTCAATTGTGCTTCAAAAATTTTGGTCGTTGACAGAAGTTCACGGCTTTTATTTTATTTTGTAAACTAGTGTTATTTTTTAGGAATTCAGAGTATTGTGTTGTTCGTTGCTAAGTATTGTGTTGTTCTTTACAGAGAAGAACATTAATCAAGACAACTAGATGATCGGCATTGAACCACAAAAACCCCACAACAATTGGTGAGATATTTCCAATATTATTTATTTATTAATAATTCTACTTCAGTATATTTACTATATAACTGCATATAAGTTGAAAATTCGCTATTTTCAACATCCTTTCATCTATTGGAAGATGCTTCAGTTCTGGGCTCTTTCTAAGTTGATGAAGGGATTTATAAATGCTTGCAAGGACTTGGCCAGGTGTGTGGAGCTGAGTGAATCTATGACATTGTAGATAGTAGCGACATCAGCAATGTCAATGGAAATATTCAGCTTTGCAATTCCATCCAAGATTTGTGCAAGTATTCATGCTATGCTATGCTATGCTATGCTAGTGTTATTTTTAGGAATTCATTCACAAATTTATTCAGAAATGTTTGTATGGAATTATTTAAAAAAAATCGTTTGCAATTTTTCCAGCTATTTATTCAATAAATGCGTCCACAAGCTTATCCAGAAATACTTTCAGAGAATCCTCCAGAAGTTGTATAGAAGGAATTCCCAAGGATTTCTTTTACAAGATTTCTTAATAAATTCTTCTAGGGATTCTACCAAGTGTTTCCCACGGATTTTCCCCAGATATTGCTTCAGCATTTTTTTTTTTGGAAGCTCTAAAATTCTTGAAAATTTTCCTTAGGGATTCCTTCAAAGATTTTTTGAAGAATTAGCTTAAGTAAAAATTCACGAATAAAAAGAAATTTAAAAAATAAATCTTAAAAGATTTCTTGAATAATATCTGGAGAAATTACTGGAGCAATCCCTAGGGAAATACCTTAAGGAACTCCTTGAAATGCCTCTGGAGGATTTTTAAGAAAAAAATAGAAACTTCTGAAAGGTATTTCGAAAAAAAAAACTGAAAGAATTTCTGTTTTAAATTCCTTAAGAATTCTGAAGAATTTTCTCAATGAATTTCCAATAGAACTACTGGAGATAGTCTTGTACAAGAACAACTGGAGAAGCCTCTGCAGGTATTCCTAGAAGAATTTCATTAAAGATACGTGGATTAATGCCAGAGAATAAATCCTGGAGTAATTTCTAAAGGAATCTTTAAGATTTTTTGAAGAAAGTTCTGAGCGATCAATGGAAAAAATCTGAACGAATCTCAGAAAAAAGGTCTGAAGAAATCCGGAAGGTGTCCCTGGAGGAATACTTGAAGGAAACTCTGGAGGAATTCCATAAAAAAAACCAGAAAAAGTTATCTCTAGAGGTATTTCTGCAAAAATCTCTGAAGAAATCTCCGCAGGAACTCCTGCAGAATTTTCTGAAGAAAACCGCTGATTAGAATTTAATCTTTAAAGAAATTCTTGTCAATTTCTTTGTGCGAGAATTTTATTTCTGCGAAAATTTGGATAAATCTGGAAACAAGCTGCAGGAGTTTCTGATTGAGGTTTTTGAGGAGGCTAAAATATAAACGACTCATAAAAAAATGATCATTTTCTATAACAAAATCAGAAATTGCCAATAAAGAAAAACTATAAAATTTCCTTAAATAAATCAAAAAGTGCATAAAGAAATCGAAATTTCCCATAAATAGCTGATTTTAGAGCAATAAAAAATGTCAGAATTTCCACGAACAATTCAATAATTACAATAAATAACTACATTTTTTCCACCAAAAATGTTGAAATTTTCCATAAAAAAATCTGATTTTCCATAAATAATTTAAAAATTCCCAATTGAAAAACATCAAAAAAGCAATTGAATATTTAGCAATAAATACGAACTTATGAGAAAAGTAAAAGTATCGGCCGATCCATTTGGCGAAGCCGCATAGAGGATTAAGAACTGAAGCGGCAGAAGGCCGCCGAAGTTACTCAATTTTTAAGAGAATATCTGTAAGAAACCCTTTAGATTTTTTTTTGAAGAATTCCTGGAAAAAATTCTGATAAAGTTCATGGAAGATTTTATGAACAAATGCATTGAATAATTACCCAAGAAATTCATGTATTGATTAAAAAAAATCTATAGGAATCCTTGTAAAAAAACATTTCTTCATCAGACTTCATCAGCATTTTTCAGTTTTTCAATAAATTATTTTACGGATTGTACCAAGGGTTTTCGAAGGAGTTGTCAAGGTATTCTTTAATTCATTTTTCAAAAATTTCGCCTGGGAGTATTTTGCTGAGAGGCTCTCAGATTCTTCCAAGATTTCTTCAGCTGGAAATTTCCTCAGAAATTCCTTTATTCTTTCAGAAGTTTATCCAAGAATTTCTTGAGAAATTTATTCAGGATTTCGATCAGAAATTCCAATGATTCTTTTTGTATTTTAAGTGAATCTCACAACGTATTTCTGAAAAAAAAAACCTGGAATATGTCAATGATGGTATCCTCGAAATGATTCACTGTATCAAAGCCTCTTTTTGCACAAATAAGAGCGTAAAAAAGGAAAATTCGCAAAAGATGACGAAAAATTTAAATAATCGTTTTTTTTTATTTAGAAGATATTGTCAAAATTGAAAGCAATATTTTACACGTATGTACAGGCAAGGGAGTAGCCAGCTTTTTAGTCCGGGGGGGGGGGGGGGGGGTCTAGCATCCTTAGCAAATTTGAACCTTCTAGCTTTTATAACTAAACGCAGCACGATGAAATTGAATATAATAACATGATATTCGTTTCGTAAGGCATTATATAATTCTTCATCTGTCACGTTGTTGTTCAATTCGTTAAAAAAAGCTCATCTGATCTACACAAATCAACGTAATCAACGGAAGACTTATTGGATAAATCCCTAAAGAAAAACCTGGATGAACCCCTGGTATTCTCACAGAAATGCCTGGAGGAAACCCTGGAAGAATTTCTAACGAAATTTCCGGAATCCCTGGAAGAATTTTGGGAAATATACCTGTAGGAATTCCTGTATAAATTATGGGAGGAATACGTAGAGAAGTTTCTAAAGAGATCTCATGAGAAAATCCTAGATGAATTCCTGAAGGATTCCTTGAAGAAATTCTTGAAAAAACCCCTGAAGGACATTCTGGAAGAATTCCTTGGAAAATCTATAGCGAGAATCCTGGAATGCCTGGAGAAACTTCTGAACAAATTCCGGGCGTATATTATTTGATAAGACACAGCCAGAATTCTTGGAAAACTTCTTGCATGAATTCTTGGAGCAATCCCTGGAAGAATTCCTGAAGAAATCTCCAGAGGAATTCTGGGAGGAATTGCTGGAGAAATTTCTGAAAAACTCCCTCGAGAAATTCCAGGAGGGTTTCCTGGAAAAAAAAAGACACGGACACCGTCTTCTGCCAAAGGCTGTTACAGACTGAGAGAAACTTAACACTAGACAACGGACACACGGAGCATGCACCAGTGGATACGGAAAAGTTTCATCGCCCGGAGCGGGAATCGAGCCCTCACCCACAGCATGGTGCGATTAGAAGTTTGGTAACCACATGGCTACGAAGCTCCACAGAAGAAACCTCCCTTGAAGAAATTTCTAGAGGATTCACTGGAGGAATCACTGGGAATATCCCTGGAGATATTCGTGGGGGAACCCCTGGAGGAAGCCCTGAAGGAATTTCTGGAGGTATGTCTGAAGGAATCCCTGAAAAAGTTCAGTAAGTATTCCTGGAAGACTTCATGGAAAAATCACTGAAGATATTCCTGAGGATTTCGTGGAGAAATGCCTGAAGGAATTGCTGATATAATTTCTGAAGGATGTCCAGGGGTAATTTCTGGAGGAATTCCTGTAGAAATTCCTGGGGTATTTCCTGGAGGAATTCTTGGGAAGTTCCAGGAGAAATTCCTGGAAAAATGTCTGGAGGAATTCCTAGATGTATTACTGTGGCAATTGCTTGAGGAATCTCTAGAGGAAGTCTTGAAAAAAAAAATACTAGATGAATTTCTAGAGGAATCTCCAGAGGAATTCTGGAAGATTTCTATTTCTATTATTTTTCTAGTTCTGAAACAATCCCTTGAGATATCCTCGAAGGATTTGTGGAAAAATCCCTGGCGGAATCTCTGGAGGAATACCTGGAGAAATCCCTGAAAAATTCCTGAAGGTATTCCTGGAGAATTTCTGAAGGTATTCCTAGAGGATTTCCTGGAAGAATACTTGGAAGAACTTCTGGAGGGTTTCCTGGAGGATTCTTCGAAGGATTTCCTGGATGAAACCTTGGAAAAATCCCTGGAGAAATTTCTGGAGAAATCACTGAAGCTATTCCTGATGGAGTCTTACGAGAAACTTCTGGAGAAATACCTGGAGGAATCCATAGAGAAATTGCTGACATAATTTCTGAAGGATGCCCAGGAGCAACTCCTAGAGAAATATTTGAAGGAATTCCTGTAAAAATTCCTGGGGTGATTCCCAGAGGAATTCCTGAAGAAGTTTCTGAAGAAATTCCTTGATAAAACCCTGGAGAAATGCCTAGACGTATTCCTGTGGGAATTGCTGAAGGAATCCATGATGGAATTCCTAGAGAAATCTATAGAGGAATTCTTGGAAGAATTACTGGATGAATTTCTAGAGGAATCTCCAGGGGAATTTCCTGAAAAAATTCCTGAAAGAATTTGTGAAGAAATCCCTGGAGGGTTTCCTGAAGGAATCTTTGAAGAATTTCCTGGAAGAATTCCTGGGAAAATCCCTGAAAAAATCGTGAAGAAATTCCTGGAGGAATCCCTGAAGCAAAACATGAAGAAATCTCAATAGAAATTCCTGGAAAAATACCTGGAAGAATCCCTGAAAAATTCCTAAGGATATTTCTGAAAAGATCCCCAGAAAATTTTTTGAAAAAATCCTGGTGAAATTTCTGTCATAATTTCTGAAGGAAGTACAGGAGCAATTCCTGGATGTAATCTTGGAGTAATTCCTGGAGGTTTTCGTTTGGGAATTGCTGGAGGAATCCTTGAAGGAATTCCTGGAGGAATTCTTATAACAATTACTGGATAAATTTCTGGGGGATCTCTAGAGGAACCCTGGAAGAAATTTAAATATCCCCTGAAAAATTCCTGTAAGAATTTCTTGAGAAAATCTGGAGGAATTCCTGAAGAAATCCTCGCAGGAATTTCCGAAGGAACCCTAGGAGAATCAATGGAGAAATTCGTGGAGAAATCGCTGGAAAAAAGCCGTAAAGAAGTTCCTGGTGGAATTTTTAGCGAAATTCCAGGAGGAATCATTGCAGCAATTCTTGGAGGAAGATTCGGACGAACACTTGGAGGGAATCCTGGAAAAAGTCCAGAAGGTATTCCTAAAACAATCCTGGAAGAATTTCCGAAGGAATCCCTGAAGGATTGATTCCTGGAAGAATGCCTGCATGAATTTCTGGAGGAATCCTAGAAAGAATTTCTATGCAATCTCAGGAGTCCCTGAAGCAATTCCTGAAGGAATCGCTGAAAAAAATCCTAGAGAAATCTCTGCAAGAATCCATGGAAGACTCCCTGGAAGAATGCCTGGAAAACTTCTTGGAAGAATGCCTAGGAGAATTCCTGATGGAATTCTTGGAGGATTCCCTAAAGTGATTCCTGGAGAAATCTTTAGAGGAGATCCTGTACGAGTCTCTGGAAAAAATCTTTGGGGAAATCCCTTAGAGAATTCCTGGATAAATTAAAATTTCTGTTGGAATTCCTGGTGAAATTCTTGGAACAATCCCAGAAGCAATTACTGGAGGAATCTCTGGAGAATACCTGGAGGATTTGAAGAAATGAAGAAATGCAATGAGGAAACCCTGGAGTATTTCTTGGAGGAATCTCGAAAAAAATGTAGGAATTCTTGGAGGGAACCATGGAGGATATCCTGAGGAATGTCTGTAGGAATTCCTGAAGGAATCTCCAGTGGAACTCCTGGAGAAATGCCAAGAAGAATTTCTGACAGAATTTCTGGAGGAATCTCTGGATGAATTCCCGAAGAAATTTATAGAGAAATACCCGCAGGAATTCACAGAGGAATTCCTGAAAAAATATCGTGGATAAATTTCTTAAGGAATTCGTAGAGGAATACCAGGAATAATTCCTGAAGAAACCGCATATGGAATTTGGTAGAAATTCTGGAGGAATCCTTAGAAGAGTTCGTGAAGAAACTGCAGAAGGAACCCTGGAAGCAATTTCAAGAGGAATTCCTAAGGGAATCCCTAAACGATATTTGGAGGAAGTACTGAAATAATTCCTGGAAGAAATCCCTAAAGAAAACAAGGAGGAATTCCAGAAGAAATCTTAAGAAGAGTTCCTGGGAGAATCATTGGAGGAATTTTTAATTAAAGTTGTTCCAGAAAGAATCACAGAAGAAATTCCCGAATTAAACTCAGCAGAAATTCTTGGAGGAACCCCTGGAGGATATCCTAGAGAAATGCCTGTAGGGATTAACGAAGAAGTCTCTAGAAGAATTCCTGGAGGAATCTCAAGTGGAATTTCTGAAGGAATCCCTGGATGAATTTTTAGGGGAATCCCTGCAGCAATTCCCAGATGCATAATTCCTGGAGGAATCTCTGAAGAAATTCGTGGAGCAATCCCTGGAGGAACTCAGATAGAATTCCTGAAGAAATTGCAGATGGAATCCTTAGAGAAATCCTGAAGGAATTCTAAGAAGAGTTCGTGGAGGAACTTCTTGAGGAATCGCTGTAACAGTTTCTGAAAGAATCCCTGCAGGAGTTGGAATCTTACGATGGACTCCCAATACAATGTTTTGAATAATGATTTAAGGAACTCCTGGATTAATTTTTAGCTAATCTCTGGTACAATTTCCTGTAAGGGTTTCTGGAAGATATTGCTGCTGAAATACTTCGAAATATTCCAGATCGAATTATTGAATAAATCTCTAGTGGAATTCTCGAAGGAATAGATGGATAAATCCCTGAAGAAATCTCTGAAAGAATACTTGCAGAAATACCTAAAAAAAATCTTTTGATATTCCTTTGACAATCCCTGGAGAAATTCCTGGAGGCACTAGAACAATCATTGGAGGAACCTCTAAAGATATCCCAGGAGAAATTCCCGGAGGAATGTCTGATGAAACCCATAGAGAAATTCTTGAAAAATTCTCTGGAGCAATCCATGATGGAATCACCGAAGGGGGCTGTTGAAAAAATCCTGCAGGAATTCATCGATGCGTTCTTGCAGAAGTATCCGTAAAAATTGCTGAAGGAATCGTGGGAGGAATTCTTGAAACATTTCTTGGAACAAACCCTGAAACAATCACTATCGGAACCCTACAAGACGCTCAAGGAAAAATTCACGAAGGAAAAATTCTCTTGAGGAATTTCTGAAACAATCCCTGTGGAAGTTTTTGAATAAATGCCTAAAGGAATTTCTGAATATGTCCTTGAAAGAATTCGTAAAGGAATCCCTGGTATGTTGCTCTTAGCACGACGTTTATTAGAATTGAATACTAGTGAAATTCATGTAGCAGTGTACAGGCGATAGACAAAATTATCGGGACTGGCAAAATTTTCACTTTTCAAAAAAGGTCAATAAACTGTAACTTTTTGAAAAATGCATAAAAAAATTCATTTTTTTACTGTAAGTTGATCAACTTACTTGTTTATCCACTCAACTTGTATCAATGGTCAAAATTTGGGAAAGATTGGGCTATTCTACATGAAATTAAAAATATTCTAGAAAAAGTTATAATTATCCGATAGCCAACTTTGAATTGTTATATCTCCGGATTCAAACCAAATGCAATGAAATTTTTAAGGTTCATGACTTAAACGATAAGCTTCAAAAAGCTTTGGACATAACAGAAAAATGTTAACACGGAAGAAACGGTTAGATTATTTTTCTGATATAAAACCAAATCATCGAAAATTTCAACATCGCTTCAAAATTTGAGATGCTGATTATAGTTTATTTGAATTCCGTCTGATTGACATCAATATGAATATGTTTTGAAATGAAGTAACAAAATAATCGGCATTAAATTTAAAAAGTAATTGGAAGCATATTAAAATTAGATCAATTTACTAGAAAATCATTAAAAAAATTAAATCGCTTTTAGTTTATTTCTTATCAATAATTTCAAGTTCAGTCAAGCTTTTATAAACGTGCATTATATAAGTCTTAAACGCTCTAAATTTCATTGCATTCGGTTCATTGAACCGATAACCGATAACAGATATAACACCTCAAACTTGGCTATCGCATAATTATGACTTTTTCTAGAATCTTGCTAACTTCATGTAGAAAAGCCCGATCTTTCTCAAATTTTGACCATTGATACACAACTAGTTGATCAATTTACAGTTATAATTTTAGAGTTGTTGATGCATTTTTAAAAAAGTTACAGCTTATTGGCCATTTTTTGAAAAGTGAAAATTTTGCCTGTCCCCTGTAACTGCACTCTATACTATAGCAGCATATGATTCTACAAAGTCCTTCTTTTTCCTACCGGAACCGGTTCCGGCATATCTGGAAAATTTGGCATGCTGTTTTTGTATTCCATGAATTAACATCACAAAATTTAGTCATTCAACCTAGCTTGTTACGTGGTAAAATCCTATGATAAGATTGAAGTGGTTCTATTGGAGAAATACTTGGCGAAATTTTCTATGGTTCTCAAGTAAAAATAGTTTGATAACTGTAAATAGAACTGGTGATCAGGGGGGGGGGGGAGGGGACTGTCCCCCCTGGCTAGGCCCATGTGTACAGATTATGTTTGTGATGACGTGGAAAGATTAAAAAAATCATAAGGGAGAACGGGAAAAAAAAATTCCTGAATGACGAAGGAAATTTTCCTTCTAAGATAAGGAAATACATTTTGACAGTTAACTTTGATTGTATTAAGGTATGCGGTGTCAAATAATTTCGAGAAAATCACGTGACCATTTGTATACTTAGATATAGGATCTTCTTCCATCTTTCCAATACTACGAAGTAGATTTTTACACGAATGGGAACGCAAAAAAAAAAACAGAAAATTGAAGAAGGATGTTTGTTTTACATGTGGGACCAAAAGTATGAAATTAAAAAATAAACCTTTTGGATGTTTTTATTATTATTATTATAATTATCCTTATTAACGAGATTTTCAGCCCAGGGCAAAGAGTTTTTGTCATATTCAGAGTCAAAACAAAGCAATTTCAAAATCCACAAAAACGATTTTGCTGCAATTATTGAGGTGATTTCTTTAAAAAAAATCATAAGGACGGCCCACTTTAAATTAGACAGTATATAATGCGCAATATTCAAACAGGAAATTTTCTCACATGCACGTTAAATAATGCATAAAGGAAAACAGAATTTACCAACTTTTGTAATGAAGCGAATTATCATACTAGGAGTTTTATTTATCTTAAGAGCTATGGTTAGTCAGTGAGAACTTCGAAGTTACCTCGACAACACCACTGCTATTCTTACCTTTATCGATATTCTCTTCCTACAGTCAATGAAACCACGCGAAGAGCACCCGTTAAACTTACCCAACAAATCACCCTTATTGTTCCGCAAAAGGGCAACGCCTTCCAGAGCGATAGTTTCCTTCACTTTACTTCTCAACTCATTCGTTGTTTAAAGCCCACGAGGTAAGCAAAATGAGCAACGAGCAAAACGATTTAGGCCACTGACACCTACCGTCGTGGTAACTCCTCTCGATGCGATGGATTAAATCGTCCTCCGGTCGCTGGCTGGCTGGCTGGCTGACTAGGAACGATGAACTTGCAGCGAGATTTATTTCCAATCTGATATCGAGCTGCCTGCTTCGTCCTCCCCCGCGAAAGTGGGACGATTTCAACGAACGATTCCTATGAAGTGATTTCAACTTTAGGCGATGCGGTGGTGGAAACTTCTCGGTTCTGTTTCACAGCACAAATGGCGGCGAAGGTGTTGCTGGAAGTTATCTGCGTTGCAATTATTCATTTCTTGGGTGGTGGTGTGGTGCGGCCTGGCATAACGATCGAAACGAAAAAAGCTTCCCGGAAAATTATTAAGAAAATTCGGCGGATGGAAATCCATTAATTACACCGAGCGGAGAACGGTAATCCTCCGAGGTCCGGCAGCAGTCACGTTCCGCGACCGCAACTTTTAATGGGGCCTGAATACATGTAGAAAAAGTGAAACTCGTAATTGTCGTCGTGGAGCACACGAAGCTCTGGAATTGGGCTGGTGGGTGAGGAAGTGGAACCATTTCCTAAACTTTCACTTCCGGTGCTACAAAGTCTTTTTCTTTATTAAGTGTTTCCAAGAACGGATGAAAATATAAAAATCCCTTTCCCCCCAATATGACAAATGTTGCTATTTTCTTTTACGTTCGTTTGTTGTGTTTTGAAAAGCAGATGTGTAGATATGTAAATGTCCTGGAATGTATCGTAATCAATTTATTTCTCGCATTTCAAAAGAATACAGCCGATATTTGTGTTGATATACGTGGGTGATTCTTTGTAGATTCTGGCGACAGAAACGTGGCTGTTGACAAAAAGCAGACCAGTTGTTGCAGAATACAGGGGATGGCCAACATGTTTGGGATAGGTAACTTTTTCTCTCCCACAAAAAAAATTGAACATGCTGTAATTTTTCATAGAGTGCATCAAAAAATCTCAAATTTTGACTGTTTGTCAACCTACTATATGTGCATCATTGGTACAAATTTGGGCTCGATTGATTAATTTTTCGCAAAGTTAGAACCGTTCGGGTAAAACACTATTTTTTGGACAACTCATTTTTGAACTGTCATATCTCGGAAACCAGTGAACCGAATTGAATGAATTCTTTAACGTCTATCAACAATATATTGATGCTTAATACGACGTTATAAAATGTAATATTTTCTAACGACGAATTAAGTTATACCGAGTTGAAATTTTTACCCATATAGAGGAAAATAAGTCAAATTTACAATACCACAAAAAATTATTAAATGTGTTTTTCCTTCAATCTAAATAGGCTCTAATATATCTGATTAGAGATAATTTGAGAAGAAAAGTGGAAAATCTTTGGATATCAACACGAAAATTTATTGACATTGATGTAAAAAAATACATTTTTTCGAGAAAAATCCAAAAGTGTCAATCCATGATATTTTTTTTCAAAGTTCAAAAAATATTTATGTTTTGATAGTTTGTGAAGCATTTACATATTGTTAGTGTACGTTCAAAATTTTATTCAATTCGGTTCACTGGTTTCCGAGATATAACAGCTCAAAAATGAGTTGTCTAAAAAATAGTGATTTACCCGAACGGTTCTAACTTTGCGAAAAATTAATCAATCGAGCTCAAATTTGTACCAATGATGCACATATAGAAGGTTGACAAACAGTCCAAATTTGAGATTTTTTGATGCACTCTATGAAAAGTTATAGCATGTTGAAATTTTTTTTTGAGAGAAAAAAATTTGCCTATCCCAAACATTTTGGCCATCCCCTGTATATAGAATGCGAGATTTCCTTACCACCGTGAATAATGCCTGGTTTACATGGTTCAAGTAACTTACTTCAAGTCAAAGGAAAATGTAAAATTGAATACGAATTGAATGTGTAAACACCACCATTCATCTCACTTGAACAAGTGACTTGACTTGAACGAAAGTTGAACATGTTGAACTTTTGCATTCAAGTCAACCGAAATCATCTCACTTGCCCCGTCTGACCCGCGATTCATGTGAGTTGAATTCAAGTTATCTGTAAAATAAGATGAATTTAATTCAGTTTTTTAACCGCACGAGTTGAACAATGTAAACACAAAGATGCCTCCAAAGATAATTTCTTTAGGATTTCTAATCAAAGTTCCATCGAAAATTTGTCTTCAAGTACCGCATCGAGTTCGTGTTGGAGTTCTAGCGGGAATTTATACATTAATTTAACCATATGTATATTTACATCTAGGTGTTGCACTAGGAATTCCGGGAGGAGCTCCGCCGTTAATTCCAGACAGAGTTCCTTCGGGAATTCCTCTAGCACTTCTACGAGAAATTCCTGTTCCAAACAGAATTCCTCTTAGGATTCCACTGGTTAGTGGTTATTCTTATAAGAGTATCACTGGAATTTTGCATCTTTCACCAAGAATTTCTCAAGGAATTCCACCTATTACTCCACTTGGCGTTCCGCTGGAAATTCCCACAGAAGCTTCACCAGAAAATCATCTAGGAGTATGTACCATCGAAAGTACACCTGCCAGTTTCATATGGAATTACTCTCAGAAGTTTCACTGGAAGCTTCTCAGAAGTTCCTCAAGTAATTTATCCAGTAGATCCACAAGGAGCTTCTTTAGGAACTCTCGTTCCATCGGTGTCCTGTCGGGAATTATCCTAGAAGGTCTACCAAAAAAAAACCTCTAGCGTACCATCGCGAATTCTTACAGGAGCTCCAGTAGAAAATCCTCGAAGAAATCAAACGATAAATTCTTAAGGGAAGTTCCACCTTGAATTGCTGAATGAAGGACCACCGCAAAATTTCGCAGACGTCCCACCAAGGAATGCCATAATAGTTCCATCGAGCATTCCTCTAAAAAATGCTCAGGAAATGCCATTTCGAGAACCATCGGTAATCCATCTAAAGGTTTCACCGTAAATTTTCCACCGGCAATTGCTAAGGATGTTGAATGTTCCATTAGAAATAGTTCTCGAAATTCCATTCCAATCGAAACTTTCTCTAGAACATCCAAATTTCTCTAGAAGTTCCATTAGAAATTCTACTGGGAGTTGCAAAATAATCTCTTAGCAGTCCCACCAATATTTACGGAAATTCTTCTGGGAATTCATGTGGGAGGTTCACTGGCAATTATTTTCCAAGTTTCAATGTTATTTTTGTTAAAACAGAAACTTTTCTAGTAATTACACCCGAAAAGCCTTGTTTGGACAGAACCAGATTATGCTGCATACCGGCGCAAGGATCTCCTCCTATCACCCAGTCATTAAAGCAGTCGTCTATTCCATGGTTTCCCAAACTGTGGGTCGCGATCCCCCAGGGGGTCGCCGGCCTTCATCCAGGGGGTTGCGATGGACAGTTGAATATTTTACTGTAATAGACAACAAATTAGGAATAAATATGTGAAGTGTACACTAGTCGATTTCCTATTCAGAAGACTCACCTGGGTCAATTCCTGCCATTAGCACGAGCAGTTTGAAGCATATCCACCTCGAATTCCTCCAGAAGATCCACTGGGAATCGCTACCGGGAAGTTCCACCGGGGGTTTCTTCAGGAATGACTGCAGGAATCCCTATAGGAGTTCCCTCACAGATTTATCTAGAAGTTCCACTGGGAATTCCGGCTCGAGTTCCACCGAGTAAACTTGTGGAAATTCCAACTAAACTACTTCCAGGAGCTCGGGCGGATTGTCCTCTAGTAGTTCCAGCATAAATTAATAAAGGAGTTTCAAAGAGAATTTCTCCAAAAAAATCTCAACTGGTTTCTCTATGAACTAGCAGCTCCACCTCGAATTTCCCTAGAAGATCAATCGGAAATGCTTTAAGGAGGTTTGCTAAGAAATCGCATAGGAGTTTCAATGTTAATAGATTAAGAAGTTCTACCGAGAATTCCCCTAGAGTTCCACCGGAAATTCCCCTCGTAATTCATCCAGAAACATCTCAAGAGCGGCCACAACAATTTCCGTAGTCTTCAGAATTTCCAGGAATTTCTCTAATAGACCTACCGGAAGCTCCACCAGAAACTTTTCCAGAAGTTTCACTACAAATTCCTGTAGAAGTTGCAAAGTGTATTGCAGTTTTTGGGATTTCCACTGGGATTCCCTCCAAGACTTCCATCGGGAATTTCTTCAGGATTACCACTGGAAATTCTGGAAAGACCGCAATGAGTCCGTCCAAAAGATTCACCGGGAATTTCTTCAGGACTTCCACAGAAAACTTCCATAGAGAGTTCCACTGAAAATTTATCTAGAATTCACAGCTGGAATACCTCGAGGAATTTCACCGGGAAATCTTCTAATAGTTTCACTAGAAAATTTTCTGGAAGTACCACCGCGATTTTCTCTACATGCTCCAAGGGAATTCTTCTAAGACTTCCACCAAAAATTTCAAAAAATCTTCAAGGACTTTAACTGGGAACTTCACTGGGAATTCATTCAAAAGTTCCAACCGGGATGATTTTTGCTCGAAATGACCTAAATGTAGGCCATTAATGCGATTGCACTACAAATGTAAATTTAACTTGGGACAATATGTACAAGTTAAAATGAGACATGCGACACAGAAATAAAACTTGCAACAAACTCTTTGGGAAATTTCCCGCAAAAATCCTACAGGATTTACCGATGAAACTCCGAGAAGGAATTCCTGATAGGACTCTTACAGGAGTTTCCGGTAGAAATCATGTGAAACTTCTAGAGTCATTTCTGGTGGCACTCCTAGAAAAATTCCCAGTATAACTTCTGGAGGTATTCTTGATTCTTGGAGAAATTTCCAGTGGATCCTCTGGATGAAAATCCGGTGGAACTTCTCGAAGGATCCTCTTGGGAACTTTTCATCTACTGGTGGTTTTCAACAGATTTATTTTCTGTATTTTTTTTTTTCTAAATTACCAGCATTTTCTTGAATCTTCCGAAAAGTACACTGGAACCTCTTTTTATGCACATGGCTGGGACTGCATATATAAAAAAATAAGCATGAAAAGAGGGACTCTCATGCATAAATTAAGTTTGGGCTCTAATGATGGAATCTAGTTCGCGAAAACAGGTCTTGCTCCTGGGCATCTGAGGTAGTTTCCAGAAAGTTCCAAGTGAGTCCAAAAAAATGAATTCCAAGGGGCGTTTTAAGGGGTTGTTTCAGGGGATTTGAGAAGCGTTTTTATGGGATTTCAGGGAATTAAGGGGCATTCCAATAGCATTAAGGGGGTTTTAGGGACGTTTTAAAGGGCTTTAAATGCAATGAAGGGATCTCAGAAGCCTTAAAAAGGGCCTTACAACGCGTTGTAACGCTGGGTTTGAGGGACTTCAGAGTCATTTCAAAGTAATTAAACAGAGTTTCAGGGTGTTTCAGGAACATTTTAAGGGCGTCCCTAGAGATTTTAGGGACGCTAAATAGCATTTCAAGGGGTTTTTAGTTGCGTTTCAGGGGGTTTATGGGACCCAATTAACCCTAAAAGGGATACCTTCATGGCCTCAGTTTCGTCACCTCGCTGAGTGTGTGTCATCAAAGACGAGCTTTGAAAGGCGCCTGGGGTCCAATGGTATACCTTTTAGGGTTAAAGGCGTCCAAACGGGTTCAGAGGTTTTTTAAATTGATTATGATGATTTCAAGTGCGTTCCAATGAGAAACCGGAGGCACCGTTGAGAAAATTCAAAAAGAAAAGCCGGAAAAACTACGCCCGAACTCGCGGAAAATTTTCAAAAAAATACTTTTGTGGGGGTAATTTCTAAACTTTGATCGCTGAAATTTTTGGAATGCACTTTTTTTCTTTCCTGAGTTATGGTCAACTTTGTGAAAAATGACCATGTACGCATATATTATATGGTAATTTTTCACATAATTGTCCATAACTCAGGAACGAAAAAAAAGTGCATTCTAAAAATTTCAGCGATAAAAGTTTATAAAATTACCTTCTCAAAAATATTTTTTTGAAATTTTTCCTCGAGTTCGGGCATAGTTTTTCCAGCTTTTCTTTTTGAATTTTCTCAACGGTGGAAAATTTTGTGGAAAACTTTTTCCAGTTTATATTTTTGTTTTCGAACTCCTGCAAAAATTTGCTTTCGTTTTCTCTAAAAAACTTTGTTTCTACGTTCTTGAGCTATGATTTTTTAAAGAAAAGGCTTTTATGACCTATTTGGATATTTTTCAACAAAATTGGCCATAACTCAAAAACGAAAAAAAAATGTATTCCAAAAATTTCAGCGATCAAAGCTTATGAAATAACCTTCTCAAAAATATTGTTTTGAAAATTTTCCACGAGTTCGGGCATTGTTTTTTCGGCTTTTCTTTACGAATTTTCTCAATAGTGGAAAATTTTGTGGAAAAGTTTTTCCAGTTCATTTTTTTTTTATTTCTGAGAAAATCTGCTTTCATTTTCAAAAAAAAACTTTGTTTCTATGATGCTTCGTTCTTGAGTAATGGTTTTTCAAAGCAAGTAGTGTCAGGAGAAAACAAAAAATTTCCACCTGAATTTTCTGGGAAAATAGGCGACCCTGAATTATTGCTCAATTTTTTTTTGTGTATATATCCATGAGCCCTGCCTGTGGAAAAAGTTTAATGAAAATCTGAGACCCTTTGGCCCAATTTGTACGATAATAAAAAAAAATGCCGTCATAGTCATTTGAACCTTAAGTGACGCGATTGATAACACCACAAGAGAACAGCAAGCAACGATGAAAAACGTTTCTGGACCCCGATCTTCAATAATTGACTATACCAGTTATGCAAAAACCAAGAAAATGAGGCAATGCTTCCAGTTTCGCCTTCAAGACCCTCATTAGATCGACGCTTCTATGTTTGTTTTCTAATTTTGGGTAACTGGTTTATTCGATACACTCAATTTTGGGTAAAATCGACCCAAAAATTAGGTAGTTTAATTTTTCCGTGTACAAGCTCGTTGGGCATCCCCTTAGACTTGATGGAATTAAACATCATTTTTATTTGACTGTATGAGTAATAGAATGAACAGATTTGGAAGGAAGCCTCCAAGCTTATTCAAGATTGAGTTTTTTTCATATAAAGTTGAACCACATACTAATAGAGCGCCATCAAGAAGCCCGGTCAACCAGTGAGAGATTTTCGATGTCGATCGATATCGATGTGTTTTGAAACGATGGCGATCGCTATCGACAGATAAAGAACTATAAAGAAAATCAGGATCTGGTTGATAGAGAGGCCACCATCGCCACCGGTGAGAAATATTTGGGTGAGCTACGCATCCAGAGGAAGCAAAGGATCATATATGACATCTGGGGGTCTAACGGGTCTTCAGTTAGCCTAGTGGTTGAGGCTATGGATCGCCAATCCGAAGACAGCGGGTTCTATTCCCGTTCCGGTCAGGAAAATTTTCTCTACTCCATGACATTGCCTCACAATGTACAAATCCATGCAATGGAAATGGAAAAAGGGCATGCCAAGTTTCAGTGGAAACGTAAAGCATTGTGAAGAAGATGGCATCTGGAGAAAGATAAGGAGCGAAAGAACGCCAAAGTTGCGATAAAGCGAACGAAAACACTAGGAGCCGAAGTCGGCTCTTTCCAACTGTGCTTTGGCTGGACCGATGGCACTCGCTTCCTCTACGATGTCTCACATCGGCTTAGTGGTACAAAAATGAATATTCCACGACATTCTGGAAAACGTAAGTTGCTGTGGAGGAATTCCACGGGGTCATGTCAGTCGATCCTGAGCGACCATTTCAAAAATATCTGAAACTTTGCACAGTTTTTCAATTTCATCTAAATCGCCATTTTTCGATATTAAACCTTCATATTCTCTCACGACTAACTTTTCAAAAGGGTGTATGCGAAAATAGTTCAAAAATATTCTAAAAGCTGTACAGCAAAAACGGATTGTTCGATTGTTATGAATTTTTCAGCAAAGTTAGATAACTAAATGATGATTCCTTAGAAAATATACACTGTAAAAAATTTATTTTTTTACTTTAAAAAAATATGATCTTTGTCACAAAAACTAAAATATCTCAAAACCCTATCTTTTTACCAACGTCAATTTTTTAGGGGATATGGCCCATTATATCAGCTATCTACCATAAAATTTTGGTGATGGTAAACTGATAAACAAAAAAGTTATGACATTTCAAACACTTCACAATTTCAACATTTAGTAACAAAAAAAAAAATTTTTTTCTGTGTAAATTATTTCGAGAATTATATTTTGATGCTGATTTTATTGTAAAAGCTACCGCCTGAATTAAACAAGTTGTTTTCATGATATTTTTGTTTGATTATTCATAATTACTATTTGAAACTTAGACGCGATCCAGTCTTGTGATCAAAAATACGCGTATACGTCTAGTTTATCTGCAAAAAAAATACCTCTTAGAGAACATACTTTATGATCGGAAGAATGCGAGTAACTTCAACAACAACAAATGCATGAGAGGTACATACCACAGACAAACAGACGAAACGCCTAGAACAATTTTCGTGAAAATCCATCGCCCAGTTCACACTACCACCACCTGGTGGAAATGTTTCACGAAACACTGCGTTGTGCAATATCGTCATCAGAAGGCGCTAGTGTGAAGCGTCAAACGCAAAGAAAAACGATGGGCGCTCTTCTGGCTATGAAAGCCACAACCAAGATTCAAAGTGATCGTTAAAGGCGTGGTCAATGAAAATTTCGTCAGTGTTACGTTTGTTTGTCTGTATACATACCATGACAATGCTCACGAAAAAGCAAAAAAATACTACCGCTATGGATATTAAAAATTTTATAGTATTTTTTTTTTCAGCCAAGCAAACAACACCAAACTAGTCAATAAAAACTAATAAGTGATTTTGTTTATTATAATCTAACGAACAACATGAACAGTCGCTTTTCCAAAGGTCTTCAACTCAACGCTCTCTTGTAGACCGTTTGATGAAAAAAAAATGTTCAAAAGCGTTACGAAATCTCACCGAAAGCACCATAGATAAACTGAAAGAGACTGGTTATGCCCAAATGTCCACATTGAATACAAATTTACGCATTCGCACGTCCTGCCGTCTAGACTTTGACAAACGAACCAACTGTATATCATCGGTAAAGCAGAGCGCAGGAAGTTCGAAAACGACAACAACTGAGAAATTGCCAGAAGTGCTAAGTGCAGAGAGTCATGCCACCGTACCATCAGCGACATCTGTTTAAACAATTTAATCACGCCCCTTTTCAATAATGCTTTGAAATATCCTTCAACATCTATACCCATTTCAATATTTTTAACGTTGCAAAACACGCTGAATACCCATCTTGAAGAAGAGGGAAAACAGTTGTCCTCAAATGTAACAGCAAATTAATGAATAAACGACTAATGCGCGGAGGGCGTGATGAAATCGGAACATTACTGTACATATAATATACTCTCTCTCTTCTTGGCGTAACGTCCTCATTGGGACAAAGCCTGCTTCTCAGCTTAGTGTTCTATGAGCACTTCCACAGTTATTAACTGAGAGCTCCCTCTGCCAATGACCATTTTGCATGCGTATATCGTGTGGCAGGCACAAAGATACTCTATGCCCAAGGAAGTCAAGGAAATTTCCTTTACGAAAAGATCCTGGACCGACCGGGAATCGAACCCGTCACCCTCAGCATGGTCATGCTGAATACCCGTGCGTTTACCACCTTGGCTATATGGGCCCTATATAATATACATAATACATAATAAAAACAGCTTGTTTTACTCACGCAAGGCCATTAACAATAAAATGAGCATCAAACTGCGATTTCCGGCCGAAATAATTTACACTAAAAAAAATATTACTAAATGTGAAAATTGTGAAATGTTTGAATTGTCATAACTTTTTTGTTTATTAGTTTATCATCACCAAATTTTTATGATCACCAAATTTTTATAATATAATGGACCGTTTTCCCTAAAAAAATACGTTGGTAAAAAGATAGGGTTTTGAGATATTTGAATTTTTGTGCCAAAAATTATATTTTTTCATGTTAAAAAAGATTTTTTTTTCACAGTGTATATTTTCTTAGGAATCACCATTTAGTTATCTAACTTTGCTGAAAAATTCATAGCAATCGAACGAACCGTTTTGGCTGTGCAGATTTTTGAATATTTTTGAATAATTTTCACATACACCCTGTTGAAAAGTTAGTCGTGATTCAAAATAAAAATTTGATATCGAAAAATGGCTATTTAGATGGAATTGAAAAACTGTGCAATGTTTCAGTTCAATAGAAAATCATGAATTAAAAAATTTCCTTAATTTTGATGCTGTTGCTTGGAATCGCTCTGTGGCAGCACATTACCTAGCTCAACGGCGCTGTGATATGCAGAGCAAGCTCGATGATCTTGCCGATCGCTCCTCCGCGGCAGGTCTTACCTTCAACGTCAACAAGATCAAATCGTTGGATGTAAATACGGTCAACCCTTCCAGCTTTACGGTAGCTGGGCAAGCAGTAGAGAATGTTGAAAGCTTCCAATATCTTGGTAGGCAAATGGCGACCGATGACAGCACAAAGATCAACATAGGTGCACGGTTCAAGAAGGCAATAACTGCTTTTGCAAGTTTCAGATGTAATCGTGAAAACAGTCAGATCAGATTAGAGACCAGATCGTACCTTGTAAATGTGCCTTGAAAATTTGGCTCATTTATCCTTATTTGTCAAGGTAAAGGCAGCGATATTTTTTTTGCCCTCAATAAACAGTCAGTTCTATTAGGAAAACCAAACTTTCCCTACTCGACTTAGCCCTTGGTCAGCCACTCCATAAAAAAGTGTAGGAGTGTTTCTGTTAGAAGTGACACATAGGACAAGTATTCATCGCCTATTTTGCGTGTCGAATTCTTCTTCGCCCCATTTTCCATCGACAAGTCCCCGCCACGTGGGGGAGTTGTTTGTCTTTTGCCTTCGCCATCGTCGCGTTTTCCATGATGGTTAAATATTATGTTATAAACTTGTGCTGCTCATCTCACACCATTGCATTGGCATACGCTCTCGAGAAACGATGCAGAGCAAAACGGCAACCGAGAGAACAGCGAGGGGAACGGCGATATCATAAATAATAATGTTTACCTTCTGCGAGCTGCCAACATTTGCTGCTAACTGACTCGGTAAACAGTTTCAGTCTAAAAACGGAACGATTGATGGCAGCAGAAGCAGCAGCAGCAGCATCCCCAGTTTTTTTTTTTGTTTGGTCGGCCGGGCACGACTTTGTTTGCACCGGTTTGTACGAGAGAAAATTTTTTAATTTAATTTACTCCGAAAAACGATTTACTTGAAAGGTTTTGCTTGGGGGAATCTCCACTCTTCAAACAAAAATGTAGCTTTTGCATGCTTTGTTTGGAAAAGAACGTGGCCTACATTCAATTCTCCTATTATACGCAGCCACCCATTTTATACGTACACTCTAGTTTCTCAATTGTCTTTTTCCTAGTTCAGTTAACTTTTGGAGATTATGAACTTTATTGAGTTTGAGCTTGAGTTTGAGCTTGATTGATCACCAGTAGATACAACTTCGTAATCGCCATACCAGCTACACTCACACAAGGAACCGATAAGATATCTGCCGGGGATTAGCAGGCATCTTCAGCGTATGGGTGTTAATGATTTTCTATTTTTAGGTGACAAAGGCACCTGCCACGTCAGATTGCAGGTCAATGTAAGGAAGAGAAAGGAATTGATGATTGCAATCATTTGTAAGCACAGAGGACCGAGTATACCTCTGCGTCTGCATATAAGCCAGAGGGTTCACACATAGGTTTGTGATAGAATTGTGGAAGATTCTTAGAGATAATTTCCGACAAAAGTCTCTCTAGAAATTCGTGTAAACATTTCAGAAATGTCTCAGAGGGAAATCCAAAACAAAACTCTCTGAATAAATTTTTGTAGGAGCATTTGGAAAAAAATCATACAAATCTCTACAAATTTTAGGAATAATTTCCATATGAATTCCTAGAAAAAAACACTCCTGAAGAAATTTCAAATAGATCTCTAAGATAATGTATGAAGAAATATTTGGAGTAATGCAAGAATTTTACACAAACAAGGCATGCAAAATTGAATTTGTGGATAATTCTTATTAGGTATTAGCTTTATTTACTAGGCTTTCAGCCCAAGGCTGGTTTACCTCGGATAAAATACAGAGAAAAAAATAAGAGAAAGAACCTGAAAGGTTAAGCCTCCTCATTTAATTTACAGAGTTTCAAAATTGTAATACATTCAATCACCTTGTATGATTTTTACATTTTTTTTCCTTTTTTTAAGAGTATTACCCAACAAACATTGTTGCTGTACAAAAGTGGAACAAACTACTCTTATGCAAACTTAAGCTTAAGAAACTGGTATTTCCTTCTGTCGATTCATCAGGTCTCCCGTACCAGAGTCTCCAGCCGTTAGGAACGGGTCTACCTATTTTGCTTATTGTTGGTGGAAGAAAAAGAAGAAAATCAGCAGAGAACTGATAATGAATTTGTGGAAAAATGCTTAAAGGAATCTTTGAACAAATTTCCGAAAATAATCTCTAGAGTAATTCGATAAGGAATCTAAAAATCGATTTACCAAAGTAAAAACTCGCTCTTTAGAGATTCCTGAAAAATCTCTGCAGGAAATCTCAAAAGAACCTTAAAAATATATTTGATTGAATACTAGAAGGAATTAAAAATAATAAATAATTATCTAGAGGAATGCATGAAAGAATTTGTGAGAGCATTCCTGAAAAAATTCTGGACGAATTATCAAAATAATCTCCGGAGGAGTTGCTGAAGAAATTTCCATGGAATTCATTAAGAAATTCAAATAAAACTTAAAATAAACAATAAGAAGGAATGCCGCGGCCCATAGCGTAGTGGATACACGTTCACTTCATAAGTGGACGGTCATGGGTTCGATCCCAGCCCCGACACTTGTCAGGCAGCGCAACGGCAACCAGTTCTATATAGTTGAACTAGAATGGAATACATTTAGGCGCTGTATAAAGTGTAAGTGCAGCCGCCAATTGGAATCGCTCACGCAGTGCCCTAGTGGACAAAAGAGCTGTAAATTAGGTTAATTGGTTGAAGAATAACAAAAATAAGAAGGAATAAACAAAGATATTTGTGTGAAAATTTTCGTAGAAGTAACCAAATATTCGAAATATTTAAGAAAGATAGTCCATGGATAATTTGTGTATTTCTTTTAATACATCTGTTGACGAATTTTTGAAATAATTTCTAGATTAAGTATCGTGTTGGACTCTTTGGAATATATTTTTAATTATTTATTTTCTGCAATCTCTGGTGGAATTCCCTTGGAATATCTGGAGGAATGAGCTAAAATTGGAAGCTCTGTGGAATGTATGCAGGAATCATCTTTAGATAAAAAGCAGGGAGGGACGAATTTTTGAATATTATGTACTAGTTTACACGTGAATATGCCTAAATAAGATAAATTACGTCCATACCTTCTGGATTTCATTGATTTGGAGAGCCTTACCGCCCCTGCTCATACTACGTCATAAATTGGCGCGTATGTATGTAATCGGAAGAATCTCTGGAGAAATTTTGGCAGGAATTCTCGAAAAATCTGTATAGAAATAAATTTATGATGCAATATTTGAAAGAATTTCCGGAAGATGTTGTGGGAAATTACTCAAAGGAAGTTATGAACGAATTTTTGAGAAAATCTTGGGAGAAATTTCCGCAGGAATCTGCTGAGAATTTCCTGAGGAATTTAGGAAAGAATTTCCAAAAAATAAAATCTTTCAGAAGATTCGGAATAAAAACTTTGGTTGAAAATATTTTATATTTCCAAAATCGTATGTGGAGGAATGAAAAAAGAAATTTGTGGACGAATTTTTTAAATAATTTCTGAAGTAATTCCCGAAAGAAGAATTCCTGGAAAAAAATCCATATAAATTTCATTGGAAGTCCAAAGAACTTCTGATTATATTCAGAAGATATTTGTGAAGGATTATTGTTTGGAGGAATAAACAAAGGAATTGTGTGAAAATATTCGAAGTAATCAGTGGTCGAATTGTCGAAATAATCTTTAGAGAAATTTCTGAAAGAATATGTGGATGCAAGAAGAAGATTTTTCTTGAATGAATTTGTAAACATTTTTTCAAATAATTTATACGTTACTCCCGTGTAGGACACTTTGAAGTTGATTCCCAAGGTATATCAGGAGGAATTCCTGATGAAATCTCTAGAGACTCTTTTAAGAAATCTGTGAAGGGATCAACAAAAATTCATTTCAGGGAAAATCCCGAAGAGGTTCTGTGGAGGGAATTTTAACCAAAAACTCTGCAAACAATCTTATATGAAAGCTCGATAGGGGATGAATAGTCTAAAAAAATGAAGGAAATGGTGGGACAATTTTTAAACGAATATTTTTTGAAATACTACATTGCAAGTTTTCACATCAACAATAAAAGTCGAAATATCCCACAAAAAGTCCATTGGCAAAACGGCAAAGCTTTTGCGGGTTTTTCGGTCCGTCTTTTTTTTTTGGGAAAACTTGTGTCACCTTCCCTTGAAATAATATTCCTGTAGGATTCTCTGGAGAAATTTTGGAATTTTCGGCTCTCAGTCTCAAAAAATGCGTTGGTTACTCTTCTATCATCGCCAACGTTTCGATCCAACTATTAGAACATCTTCATGCCCTGAACCAAAGTCAACCATCATCCAGTCGAAACTTGTAATATCTGGAGTAACTGAACTGGATAAATTTCTTGAACTGTCTCGAGAAATTTCAAGAGGCAATCCAAATATATCTCAGGAAGAAAGCCCAAAAGAACATTTGAATACAATTTTTAAGCCATATTTGATACAATTCCTAAAATCTCTTGGGAACGGGAAAGAACGGAGTAAATTGTGGAATATTCTGGAGTAAAAGTGTGGTCGATTTTTGAAATAATCTCCAGGGATCTCCCGGAAAAATTTCTTGAGGAATTTACGGAAAAAAATGTGTAGAAATGATTGGCTTCAGTGAAGCAATACTTAAAAAAATGGAGTAATTACCGGAAGCCCGGAGGATTTTTTAAAAGAAATGTCGAAGAAATGTGTAAGCGAATTTACGAAATAATCTCCGGGTGAACTCCCAAAACAATCTCCGAAAATCTTCTTGGAAATCTGCAATATTTAAAGGAATCTTTGAAGGAATTATCGGAAGAACCTCTAGAGAAATGACCGGAGGAATCTCTGGGGAATTTTCCGGAAGGATTTTCAAAAAATCTTTTATGTAAATTCCGAAAAAAAACTTAAATAAATTTTCGATGGAATAATTAAAAGAACTCCCGAAAGTCAGAAAGATGTTGTGGTAAATTTCCCAATGTAAGTTTAGGACGAATTTTTGAAAAATAAAATCTCGGGAGAAACTACTGATGGAATCTTCAGAAATTTCCTTAGGAATCTCAGGGAATTTCTAAAAATAAAATCTCTCTAAGAGAATCCCGAAAAATTCCTTCAGGAAATCTCAAAAGAACTAAAAAAACATAATTTAAAGAATATTTGAAGGAAGAATGAATGAAGGAATTTGTGGACGATTTTTTATTAAACTCCGGGGGAATTCCCGAAAAAGAGAAATTCCTGAAGGGAGGAATAAATAAAGTACTTTGTGAGAAAGTTGCCCTAGTAATCAGTCATTTTGAAGAATTTTCAAAATAATGTCTGTAAAAATGTCTGAGAGAACGAATTTCTTCAATGAATCTATTAATGATTTTCCATATAATTTCTACATTGGGTCCCGTGTAGGAGACTTTGGAGTAAATTTCATAAGAATATCTGGAGGAATTCCAGAAGAAATATTTGGAGATTTTTTAGTTATCTGTGCAGGAATGTACAATAATTATTTTGAGAAAAAAATTCAGTGGGGGGTATATTCTGCAAAAAAAAAATTATGAAAACTCTATAAAGAGTGTATCGGAAACATGTTGAAAATATTCGCCACAGTTTTTTAGAGATACTGTATAAATTCTTAGAAAGAGGAATGGCAGTTCTGGTTTTTATAAAAATAACACTAGTTTACAAAATAAAACAAAAGTCGTGTACTTATATCAACGATTATATTTTTTAATGCATTATAAGGTGCTGATTTCGATAATAGTGTTTCAATAAGATTTAAGTAGAACAGTTTTTGAATTTTACCTGAAAATGGAGTTTTACAGTTAAAAAAAATATCTTCTGCGTCAGATTGGTAGACGTCGAGTATGTGTAACAATCTGCTTAAATATAAGCAAAATTTTCAAAAAAAAAAAAATAAGATTTGTATTTTTGTCAATAAGTAGAAAACAATTTCATTTTTTTTCTCGACGTGCTATTAAAATATTAGATGTAAGCGATTTACAGTAAAAAATTCAACTCAATCGATGCATTGGTTATGGAGAATGAGGTGTATGAAGAGAGCAACTTTGCTTAAATATAGAACAAAAATCGATTTCAAATCGTCAGCCTTGTATGGAAAGTCGAAAAAATTCCGCACTACTGTAATTTTTTTCCATCATATTTTCGAACTCAGGGCATTATTGTACACTAAAAATGATCATCAGCCTACCGAGTTCAAAAATTCTGTAAACTAGTGTAATCATTTAACATGGTCTTTCATCTCAAAGTTTAAACACATTTTTATTTTTTTTTTATTTTTAATTGTGGATAACTCTTGAAAATATGGAACTGCGAAAACTGTGGGAAAATGTTTCAATTTTTTATTTCATATTTTTGCGCCAGTTTATTCTTCTCGATTGCTTATGATATAGGTAAACTGATGTTTTCAAGAAAAAAGTCCACAATTCTTAAAAAAAAGAATTTTGTTTTGTTTTTTTTTTGCCTTATTTTTTTTCTTTTTTCTGCAGCATTAAACCTCTAATGCCAAAATTTGAAAGTTTGCGTTTTTTTAATTGGGCATATTTTTCAAATAAGTGTTATCAGTTTTGTACCTTTTAACTCCGTCCTCTATTGCTTATTCTTTGACAGATTGCGACTTCCACTCGTAATCTTTCTTATGCAGTGAAGGTAAAAAAAACTAATGACACTCATTTGAAGAGGGTATTCTGCATGGAGAGTTCGAAAAGTTGGTACAAGATGTTTTTCAGCTTATTGAACCTTTCAAGATATTTAAATAAAGTGTAAAAATTCGACCAAAATTTCCGTTTTTTTAGAATTGGTCATTTTCTAAATGTTGAGGACATCGAAAATAAACATTCTTTAAGTCGGTGTTCAGTGATATTGAGTTGAGTGTACATAAAAAATAATTAATTTTCTCCAGATTTTTCACCGTTAACATTTTATTTGCTACAGGTTATTGAAACGCATTTGTAAAGAGTTTCAATTTGTGAGGTGTATTCATTTATCCATATTTTCAATAATACTATTTTTTTTTAAATTTCTTCAGGCTGTTATAAACTTGACTATTTTGTGAAAATTTGGAATACCCGAAATAGAAAGGTCAACCAAGCTTCAAAATAGAGCACCCTGAATATTTTTAACTAATTTCCAATACATTCCTTAGAATATCTAGAGAAATAGCCTCTTTGTCAAAAAGAAGGAAAAAAATGTTAAATGAAATCAAACAAGTTGGAATACCAAAAAGTAGACATATCCATTGAAAGACGTCAAATCCTTTTTCAGGTCTCTTGCTTTTTGGGATATTTCGGCTTGGGAAAACTTGTGTTGCCCCCTCGAAATAATATAAAAAGTAATTCCTGCAGGATCAACTGAAGCATTCCTGGAAAGTTTTCTGAAACCATCTCGATAAATTTCTGGAGAGAATTCAGAAGTAAGTATCACAGGAAGAAACCCCGAAAGAACCTCTGAATATAATTTTGAAGCAATCTTAGAAACAATTACTAAAATCTCTGGAGAAAAGAACAAAGCAAATTGTGTGAAATTTTGGATAGTTACTGTGGACAGTTTTTCGAAATAATACCCAGGGATTACCCGGATAAATCTCTTTACGACCAAAAAAAAGCTGTAGTAGTTCATATAAAATCCTTGAAGGATATAATTTCTTGGAAATCTTGGGTTACTATATGTGGAGCATTTCTTTAATAAATGATGAAGTGATTTCCAAGAAATTTGTGAGCGAGTTTGTGGTTCTAATATGTATAAGCTACACACCAAATTTTTTGAAACGCTTCCAGCACAAAAAAATCAGCAAAATAAATTGCTGAATTTCAGCAATTTTTTTGCTGAATTTCAGCACAACGTTGCTGATCAAGTGTCAAAAATGCTGGATGGTGCAGCAAGTTGAAAAATAATTGCTGATATTCAGTAAACTCGCATTGCTGAATGAAATCAGCACAAAAAAAATCAGCAAAGTTTGCTGAATAACAGTAAACAAAATTTGCAGTGTACTACAGCAAGGGGGGGCAATCATATTTGAAAATTCTAATAAAACTTATATTTGAAATTGTTTAACATCCTGAAAGAAACCCAGACAGTCCGGACGCCAGGCAATTCCATGTAGATAAAATGCGCTCTATTTTTGTTCCATAAGCTTGCAGTTATCCCACACAAAGACGTGAAAAATGAACTTCCAGAGCTCCCGTGGATTATTTTCATCCCCAGTGTTTCCAGATATATCTCTTTATTGAAAACGGTTATTCTATTCACCACATTCAAGCTCCGCAAATCCAGTTCCTCTCGGTAGGCTCCGGAATCGATTTTGCCTCTTCATCAAGATGGGATCAAGGGACAAGACGAGCAAAAAAATGTATATACTATCCAGCTCTCGGAAAAGCCTTCATATCATGACGCTCAGCGCACTTAAGCCGCCACAGCATCCATCTGAGGGGGAGGGGGACTGCTGCTACTGCAGAATGGAAACAACCGAAGGAAACTTGAGGATAATTGAATTTTAATATCGACTTAATGATGTTTAGATTGATACCTGGTTGAGCAGCATTGTAAGTGTGTGTTATGTTTTGCTTTGTTCCCCATCCAGTCTAGAGGGGCAGCCTAGTTAAATCTATATCCGGCCTACGACAACGACAACAACGACGATCGGTTCACTCCGTTATCCCATGTGGGTGGGCTTGTCGTCATGTGTTGGTTGTTCCGAGTGCGAGACAGAGGCCGATGATACTGACTGGTCGATGCCATATCAAACAGATAAATAGAAATGAAGTGTGGGTTGGTTCGATGAATTGGCAGAATGTACCTGGGTTTGCTTTGACAAGGAGCACAGAAAGATTTCTTTGCTATCTGAATGTTTAGTAAATATGTTTGCTCGGCAAATCGGTAACAATTTAATAGCTTTAAGGTGGAGGAACAATTTGTGAGTTGTTGAGGATCTTTGCAAATAAACTTCAAATGTGCAATGCGTCAATTATTTCACAAGAACAGTGTTACGGGATGGTTTCTTAACGTAATTTCTATTTCACCCTTACATAAGCATGAGCATGAGCATAGATGACCGCACATTTCGTAGTTGCTACTCCGTGTCCGTGATATACCAGAGCAATCGTAATTGCACAAAGAACCAATGAATAGGGCTTGGGACTAACTTACTATTCTCAATGTACACAATTCGACAGCTCTCAACTTTAGTTAGGTCAATAACGTGGCCGGCCACGACCTTACGGTCATCGAGGATGGGAGGGAATGTTAATGAAACAAACTTTACTATAAAGACCGCGAATCGCTGCATCTCCACGTTTGTCTCAGGAAGGAATATTTGTTAGTAGGGAAGGGTACACTGTCAGTCTGGGAGTCACCTATGGTTGGTGATATGATTTGACAATGGATGATTAAACACTAACTTTCGCGCACAATCGACCACTTTCCAATACGAAAACATAACTAATACAAGAAATCCTGTCGCGCGTCTCTATCCCATCAGGGGGCAGAAACTTTTAGCCCCTTCCACGCAGGAATGAACTGAGCGCAACAAAGGAAACATTTATAACCCAAATCATATGCATACACAATATGGAACAACACAATCCTAAACACTAAACACATCTATTGTTTTCGTTTTCGCGCGAAACAATAGCGATCGCGATCGATTATGCTGCGATACAGAAGCGATGCATGCACAGCAAGAAACAACACAATACTCGTAATTTCTATTTCACCCTTACACGTGCAAAAACACAGTGTGATAATGAAACTTCTCCCAGGAAATCCGTCGGAGTAAAAGTAATATTTTAGGGATTCTTTAAGAAATTCCTCTACGAGCTCATCAAAATATTCATTCACTGGTATTTTTTTAAATTTTTCGACATCACCTCGTCCCCCCCTCCCCCTTATAAGATGTTTTGTATGAAGATCCAAATGTTATTTGTATGACGCGTAAGAATTCTAAAACAACAACCCTCGCCCCCCGCACCCCCACCCTAAACCATAACGTTATTAATGGGTAGCCCCCAAGACTGTTTCAGAAACTTCTTTAAGTAATTCGTTCAGAAACTCTTTGTGAGAAGGAGTCGTTCAAAATCTCACCAAAGAATACATTTTGAGATCCATTCAGAAATTATTCAAACTGTTTCTTCCGTAAATCTTCCAGAAACTTTTTAAAATATTCTGCCTGGAATGTGTTCGGAGGTTCTTCTGAGAATTCCTTGGGGAATTCTTCCAGGGATAATTGTTGCTTTCAGTGCTTCAGGCGAGGATTCTTTCAGAGATTCCTGCAAATTCCTCTGAACACACTCTTTAAGGAATTTATTAAGAAATAATTTCTAAGAATTTTTACACAAATTTCCTAAGACATTTCGATCAGAATATGCTGCGCTTCAGTGAGGACGGAAAAAAAGATCGCCTGTCAAAAAAAAAAAAAACTAAAATTTCTGCTCAATCCATTAAAACTAAATATGTATAGCTCGTAAATTTGAGACGGTGGCGGAAACGTACATTCGATTAAAGAGTGAAGTTAGGCGAATCGGATTAGTCATTAGTCACCAGGTTTCACTGGCGTATAGCAGCACAGATTTCACGTTCGAGTTGAAAATCCGGATTTTGGTGCGTCAAACTAATTTGGTTGTTTTTCCAAACATTTCTTAAACTCACAAAAGCAGCCCTCGTCTCTTTGATCCGTGCACCTATGTCATGTCATTGTTACCAAAAAACTCAATAAACAACTCTCCATTCTCGTTCATTTCTCCGAGATTATAGCGTCCCATGTTTTGCTCATAGTCCAAACATTACATCATATCTTGCTGAAATTATTTTGAGTATGTGACTAATTATGTCATACCACCAACCGAGTTCGAATCGGCATTCCCGCATATTAATAGATCAATGGCGAGGCGTCATAATTCCACCCTTCGTTCGGTGCCAGACACCCTACTGGCGTTGGCTGACTGGGCTGGCTGGACATAATTAGTTGAGCTTCAGTGGAAGTGACAGCCTGTGGTCCGCAAATATAATCATTTGCGTGTGGGAAATTCGAGCCAGACCGCAGTTTTTGTTCATCGATTTTACATACACCTAGATTAAGGGTTTATACAAGTTTGACGGAATCGAAACAACGCAGCTTCTCTAATACTCTATCACATGACATTTGTGATTGTATAAAGTGAGAGTTCATATTGCCAAAGCGGTAAGCGAACTTGTCACCCTCGGCAAGACCATGTTGAGGGTGACGTGTTCGATTTCCGGTCGGTCCAGGAATTTTTCGAATTGGAAATTTCCATGACTTCCTTGGGCATAGAGTATCATCGTGTCACGTAAAATGGTCTTTGGTAGAGGAAGCTCTCAGTTAATAACTGTGGAATTGCATGTTATTTGTCTATGTTCTGTTTGGGTGTGCCATCTACAGCTTGCAGCGGTGTAAATGTACCCATTGAACTGGAATCATTATATCAATTAACAAAACCGATTACGAACGTGAGCCAACACGTAAATCTTCGGGCGTGAAAACCGCAGGCTCAATACAATAAATTCGTCTCTGTTTGTGTGGACAAATCAATTAAATTGTGTTATGGTAAAACAGGAATGACGAATGCCATTGTCAGACAGGATAAAAATAATAATGACACATTCTACCATGACGTTACAATGTTTCGACGCCTTTTCTGTAAGATTTCCCACTATTACTTTTAAATTCGACCGTAAACCCTCAAATATTTTGACATATTTGAATTCCTTGTAAAGTTTCCAAAAAGGAGCTGTTCATAAACCACGTAGACCAAATTTTGGCCATCTCAGACCCCCCCCCCCTCCCTTCGTAGACTTTTGTCCATACAAAAACTTTAAAATTTGTATGGAGCGTAGACTTTGGAAAACCTGACAGAAAAGACGTCAAAACGTTTGAACGTCAAGGTAGAATGTGTCTAATATGTACTGTGATGCTGGTATTTTCTCCAATAAATTTCAAGCAGTTTAGTGAGTAAGCACTTTAATATTGATAAAATCAGATATTAAATTTGAGATTGTCTTAAATTTTTGTATAATGGTCAAGATGACGAAAAGCGTTGACACTGCTACTTCTTTTTCATGGCACAACGTTCTCACAGAAACTTCTCAGAAAGATTGCGCCATTACCCGGGTAGAGGAAAAGATCTAAATAATAGCATATTATGATATGGAGATCAGAAAGTGATATTGGTTTGATTGATATAAGAGATAAAAGATCTAAAAATAATTTCACAAATTTACTCCTGAAACATCATCATCATATCATTTTTAGATTTTGTAAGATCTAACCAATAGCAGCGAGCTATTCGTTTGATTTTGAAATATCAAATATTGATATTGTTCAGATGTTCCAGGAACATTTTTTAGATATTATTTTCAGATCTTTTATCTCTTATATCAATCAAACCAATATCACGTTTTGATCGTCAGTATTTCACCTCTACCCGGGTAGGCAGTACAAGTTGTGCGGGAAAAAATAGAAATTTCAAAGTCCTGTACCTAAAACCGCTAAACACGACAGCTACAGTTACCCCAAACATAAGACAAATAACGATACAAATATTTACCCCCTGAGGAAGACACAAACCCCGTGTCCAAACGTCGGGCAAATAGAGAACCTCGTTTGTTTAATAAATGACTGCGTAGCCAAACATAATCAATTGGCTTTCTTTGCCTGCCATCGCCCGAATTTGTATATTGTGTGGCAAGCACAATAATATACTTTGCCCTGGAAATCGAGAAAATTCTCCCTACCAGAACGTGAATCGAACCCGTCGTCTTCAGACTGGTGATACGTAGCCTTAATCACAAGGCTTACTAGAGACCTTGAAACTTTAACAAATACCTATTTACATCCACGAGTAGAGATCGGTTTACGCATTTCTGTAGTGAAAAATCTTCGGTGTTTCTGGCTAGAAAAAAGAAACAACCCAGGTAACAACTTGATGTTGTTCAAACGTTCCTCCAACTATTGTAAATCAGCCTTCATTTGAAGAAAAGCTGAGCAAGAGGTACAATCCTTTATTCAGCTCCTAAATATCTAATTTTTGGAATCTAGCTGATTTGAGGTTGATTTAAGGCTTAATATGCGCTTAATCAGTAATCAATTAAATTTATAATTTGTGTAAAAATAAAATAAAAATACTTCCGTGAACCTATTTTTACCATGAGCTGCGTCTATTTCCAGAAGCGAAGTTTGGGAATGTATAAATTAATCTGTGGGAAAACTGGGAATTGAACTCGGACTTCCTGATTTATAGTCACTCACCTTAGCACCTACACCACACACAATTGTATACATATCGTCGAAAACAAGAGCATTATTTGTTGTATCTGAATAGTCAAGAACATAAGTTGAACTAAGTCTGTATTGAGGCTGAAGAATCGATGTGGACCTCACGGAAACATGCTTGGGTCAGCTGTCAAAAATTATTTGATTTAAGGTTGAACAACACACGATTAATTTGACATGTTGGTGCATGTTTTAGAGTTAATTACCCAGATGAATAATATACTATTCAACTTGATATTCAGCCATCTATGTGTTGCTGATTAAAGAGGTTGAACAAGCCATACTTCAGACCAATATTCAGCTGTCGTTGTATTCAGCCATTGACACCATTAACTAGCTATTGTTCAACTAATACTCTCACTGTTAAGCATTCATTGTTACTTGGGAATTCGCAAATCAAATGTGTTAAAGTGAAACATCTAGAAATCTTATTCAAACTTTGACCGCAAAACTTTAAAGGCACACATTTTGCGAACGAAGCATCGACCCACGAGATTTGTACAAATTCATGTTTCATTCATCGCCCATTTCTGTCTCATCAGAACTTAATCACCTTTGTGCCTCAATGCAGCGATAATTAAATTTATAGTCCCGATCTTGATGCCCCCGTGCAGCGCTTCTATCCTATCAGGGAAGATAATCTCAAATTGAAATTCCACTTGTCAACCACCAGCACCACCGGAGCGACAGCAGTCGGTCCTTCAGTTGGTTGAAATTTAATTAGTTTGCCATCGGTCGGTGGCATCATCCTGCATGCCGCGCCGCATTGCTTCGTATTCATGGTACATACCTACTCGAACTGCCCCAGGTGGTGAAAGTGAAAATGTTTCGTAATATTCTTTTAGATGAACATTACCGATGAAGAGCCGCAGCAACAACCCAGCACATCAGCCAGAGCCTGATGAAAAGGATATTTGCCGGTCGAACGCTCTACTTCCATCATCTCTTGTTCCTCTAATTCAAAGGCGGTTCACCGGAATGGAATGTCATCACTTTCACTTTGCTATGTCACGTTATTTTACCCATTCTATCCCGCTGTATCATATTGGACCCCAGCATGAAACTGACTGAGATATCAATCGTTTTATTTCAATGATAATATTTGAAATGTTCTGTAAAAACATTAGACCATTTATTCATGAAACCGAATGACTTCATCTCTTTTCTCTGATAATCCAAGTTCTTATCTCTTAAGACTGACCTCTGAACTAAGATCTACCCTACAAACATTTTTGTAGTATAAGAGTGGAACAAACTTCAGCTTAAGAAACTGTTGTTCAGCTACTCCTGTTTCTTGGGTAACTGGTGAAATGATCAAGTCGAAAAGGAAAGGAGGTGGTACAACGTAATTGTACGAAGGTAAATGTCAGCAGTAAAACAAGCTTAAATTTTTAACAGCATTTTTGGCATTGGAAAATCCTCTGGCAACCACAAGTAGCGTTCCAAGCCATCGAAGGCAAAGCTACGAAAACTTCCATCACACTATCATCCATCAGTCAATCCTTCATCGGTCCATCCCAGGCTGGAAAAATGTTCCGCCATCACCATCGCCGTCGTCGCTGCGCGCGATGATGAAAGTGTTCGGTGATAATGTGGCAGCTGCTATCAATTTGCATTCTTGATGGAACTAATTGATTGAACGTTTTCTCGGATCCTTTTGGGGCAGGAGGTAGCTACCAACTCACAGCACGGCACATCCTGATCATCGTCATCGTCATACATATTGATTTAATTTGCACAATTCAACGAATCAGCGAATCGATATTTATTAGACGTCGTTTCGCTCGTGAAATGTATGTAAAAAGAAAGGGAAATTTTATGGAAATTGAGATCAAACCTATTTTGTTTATCGCTTCGAATAAGAGTAATCTGCAGTAGTTAATTATATGAGAACCATAACTATGCAGTTCTTGTGAAAATAATATAGATTTACATTCGAAGATGACGTAGATGTTCTGCGTTGAGGTTTGTTCTACTGTCTCTAGTTTCTTAGTCGTTAATTGATGATCCTTTACACAAGCGATCCATGATTAAAGGCTTTAAGGAGCGTAATTCCCGCTGAAATCAGCCCGCATTTCACGCATTGGTTTTAGAAATGTTCAAGAAGGCGATTTTCCACAACAACTCCCTAAGAATATAAATAAAATGCACTTGGTTGCTAATTTTGACAGACTCTCCCTTACTTAGAGTCACGACCATTTATGCGGTTGACGGCCAATGGTTGACTTTTTTAAACTATTGAGCATCTGCAGCACAAAACACAAAAAATACCATTGTAATTCGATATTTTTTAATTTGCATGAGATTTTACTGGATCTCATGAAACATTTGCTTATGCTTCAACATCAAAACATAACCATTTTTCCTCACCTTAATTATTTTGAAAAGAACGTGAGAAAAAAAACCTAATTTTATTCCGCAAAAAAATCGAAAACAGATTGCTATATTGAAATGATGTCTTTGAAGATGTTTGAGGATATTCGTAGTATTAAAAAAATAGTGCACTGAGAGTAATATTCATCGTGAATCTATTTTAGATGTCATATAATTTCCAAAAACCATACCCGTATATTTTTATATTATTTTTCTGTAGAAAGCTGACTTCCAGTCTCAAAATTTGGCAAGAAGCCCAGGATGGTCAAATGACCATTTTTTTTTTAGCAATTTTCAAACAAGCAAAACAAAATGCTATTTTTGAGACCATTCATAAGCAGATGGTCATGGGTTCGATCCCAGCCCCGGCACTTTCGTCAGTTGCTCTTCCTCCATGAGAGCGGCTGACACTGACCCTCTTCTGAACCCATGGCTCAAACGAACACGTATACTTGGACATCGGCGAACGGCAACTTATAATGGCCCCCAATCGGACTGGAAAAAGGAATAATTAACAGCCACACATCAACATCCTCGTGCTCATCATTCTACCATGGACAGGGTAGAAAAATGACAGCAGCGTAAAGGCAACCAGTACGATATAGTAGAATTATAAAAGAATACATTTATGCGCTGTACAAAGTGTAAGTGCAGCTGCCAAATGGAATCGCCCACGAAGTGCCCTAGTGGAGAAAAAAACTTTAAATTAGGTTAAGTGATTGAAAAAGCTATACATGAGTAACAATGCACTAAAAACATGTACCGATAAAACCTGAAAGCCCCAAAAAAAACCTTGGAACGTTACTGGAATATACATTGTACATATATCAATTCTGAGTGCAAGGTCCCATAAGTTGGAATTAAAATGATATCATCAGACAACTAACAGAACCTTTATTATCAACATACAAAGAATGCCAGTTATGAGACTTTAAAAATTTCCATTTATGCATTTCTCGTATACCAAAATATACTGAAAGGCTACATGTTCACTCAAAAAAAACATACTAATCAACTTAGTTTGACAAATTTAGATGAATTCTGTGTGTATTTATGTGCGTGTGTGTATGTATGAATGTGTACAAAAAGAACACTCACTTTTAAGACACGCCCATTGGCTGATTTTAAGGATTATAGCTTGAATCGAACCGGAATAGCATTGCTTGCTATTGAAAATGGTTCGGATCGATCAAGGCGTTCCGGAGTTATGACCACTTCAGTGATCGGCGGACCAGCATCGGTAGAACTGGCCGTATATAAAACTGATCCAAGCCCTATCATGCGGCACATCAAACTGCGCCAATTTGTGTATCCTTTAGCAATGGAGATCAAAAATTCCACGATACCGGCCAAAAATTCAAGATGGTGACCTAATATTCAAGATGGCGACTTCAAATTCAAGACGGCGGCTGTTTAATGGAGTTTTAGTCTCTAAAACCGTGCAGTGTAGGTGAATCTATTTGGTACGAGGAAGGTGTGTGGAGTCTAAAAACGGTGACCAGAATATCCAAGATGGCTGACTAAAATTCAAGATGGCAGCTTTTAGGAGAGTTTTAGGCTCTAAACTATACATGGGGAAGAAGTCTGGAGTCCAAAAATGGCCACCAGAACTTGCAAGATTGCTGACTCAATCCAAAATGGCGGCCATGAAATGGATTTTTGTTGAACTTATGGATGTGCAATATTCATCAACATGTCACTATACTGCCCGTTTCATCTGGTTAAAGCTAGTGACGTATCTGGCTATTCTCAACTCAACAAACTTCGTCGTGGATGCTCAGTCGTTGCCCACCACGCAAATAAAACATACCACTTCAAAAGAAAACGAATTTTCCAATTTTCCCGTTGGTTACCCTCGTGACGTTATATGATGAATCCATCCCAGCATGGCCACCAACACTCATTAGTCATTTGCCATCGCCATTTCACACCTTCACGAGCAGAGTCAGTCACGATGGGGCGTCGCCCTTGCTCCACGTTGTCATCCCATGGCAATTTGCACGAAGGTTACGAACTCTTCTAGTCGCACCCCCATCTGGTGGTCTACATTTGGAATAGCAAGTCACAAGTGGAGGTGAACCTCCACCTCCCCCTTGGGGAGCAGAAATGCAAATGATGACACCACTGGCACTGACGTGACAATCTTCCGTGTAGCTAATTCTGAGCTTCCAGGATTCCTAGAGGAATAGCTGCGTTAGTATTTCTCGGGAAAAAGTGGTACACCTCCAGTGTCATTAAAGTGTATTACTCGCTTTTAAAACATAATATTGCAAAACACTTTCGACTGGTCTACATGTCGCATGAAGTGAAAATATTTTAACGATGCCTTTGCATTCTTGAAAATGACGTATGGATTGTTATGAGCAATTCCCACAAGCAAAAAAAAGCCATCTTCTCCCTCAAGGTGAAAAAGTTGTGAGAACCAGTCACCTTTTGTCCATCTGATTTGAGAAAAATCAGATAAATTAGGTGGAAAGCAAAAAGATTTGCTAGAATTAAACTTGTACAACCAAGAAAAACGACGAAACGCCTTCTCTGCCAATCACTGCTTGAAGCTTGCTTTCTTCTAGTGACAGTTTGAAAATCTGCTTCTCCACTAGCCGTGAAACCGAAAGACGCAGCCAAGATGGGGGAGGATGACATTTCGTATCATTTATCTTTGCCTGCACCATCACCACTGCGACCGTAAATGCGTTGTTGGAGGGCGGGCTACGAATAAGGTCACATTACCTTCATACATTCCACGCGCGACTGGAAAAGCGTTTCCCATGATGTCTTGTTTCGCTATACGACAACGCACTTATGATCCATATGAAACGATGCGAGGTATAAGGTATTTTTGACTGACGTCGTGCGAGTTGGGTGGTTTCATCTGAACGGCTATAAAATTTATGAGGAAAATGTTGACAAATCACAGGAAATTTATTTCTCTTGAATTTTATAACGGTCCCACTTGACATGTCTTGGCATTGGTTGTCGTTCTTTTTTACAACATTGTGAAACAGCAAATGGATGTAACGTGATAGCTTCTATATTTTCAACGGTATTGGGTACAGAGTTTTATTTGTTCTAAAATTTAGTATTTAGGCTCTTCTATCAATTCATTTTTCATTGTTTTCAATTTTCTTCTCTTATTCGGACATCTAGTTACTACCAGTGCTGCAATTTTTCGACAGGCCTTTATGATAGCGATATTGTGCTTTTTTCATTTTCTCCGTTTTGGTTTTGACTAAAATATTAACGCGCACTGAAACGGCAAAAATTAGCAATAGCCAATATCTCCCAGAAATAATATTGAAAATTATTAAAGTCTTTGATAACAGAGAGATGTTCCTTCTTTTTTTTTTCTTTTTTTGCTTCACCCATACAAAGTATTAGGCAATTTTGATCAAGTTTATTGCTAATTTCTAATTTTTAATTGAGCGGTAATATAGCTGCCTTTGGTTTTCCTGTCATTGTTGTTTTCCGATCAGCAACACGGGAGCGAAATGAAATAGGTACTCACGCAGCGTGCTGAAAGCAAGAGCTGACAGTGCTAAATTTCCATTCAATTTTCTGTAGTTGAGTGTTCCCGTGGTAGCGTATAGGGCACTCACTCTCACAAGCAAGCTTGCTATTTGATGAAAACATTCGCGAAATGATGCGATTTGCTTTCGACAACGAATACGTTTTCACCCATCCTCGCTTTATTCAATCAACCTCCCATATGAGTAGCACACGAACGGACTCAACACTGATCAGCATAGTGGACTCTTTCTTTTCGCCGTTGAGCCGTTGCGTTCTAGCCAAGCATCTCTTTTCATCGCTTTCGATGCTTTTCGACAGCTTATCGCGAAGCATCGTTGGCTGGAAGCTTTATTAGTATGGTATCGATACATGCGAATGTTGCTTCTGTGTGCGTGTCGAGCGTTCGTGCCGTAGCTTCGCAAACCAACCTATTCGGTATGGTTCGGCTGTTCGGGCGAGCGTGTGGCGGCACAGTCAGATGTGTGCAAAATCGTTTGTGATTTACATCATGTTCGTTTTGCCACCTCTTTGCTGCTGGTCATCGCTGATCAGTGCAAAGTTCAATCGCACGCGATAAATATACAGTTGATGAGTTGTGATGAGCACTAGTGAGGTGATAATTTGCATCATTGCTCACAAGCCACCGCTTGAGACGAATGGCCGTTCAGCATGTATGTGATTGGGAATTGATCTTGTTGGGTCGCTCACGAATGGAGCTCACGGACTCTGTCAGTTCTCACATCGAAGAACTGAAAACGACTGCCGCAGTCATTCATTTTCGGCTGAAAAATAGGCACTGAGACTGATATTTTGCAGGACTGGTTACTACTAAAGAGCGACTAAATACATTCAATGACGTGGGGAAAGTCGCAGGTTAGAACAAATAGACAAAAGGATGGAAAATCGCATACAGTTCTTTAAGTAGACCAGAAAGGATTATCAATTGTCAGGAATATAACACTGTTGAAAATAGAAAGAATTCATTTTTAGTTAAAAATCACTATTGGGTTGTTTTTTTTTTAGGATTTCGTTACATCTTGAAATTTTGTGCATTAGAATTTATGAATTATGAATAAATGTGCATAGTAGAGCAATAGTTCGTAAATATTCGTCAATTTATCCAGCGATATTTCCTCCCATTTGTAACTCACCCAAAAACTCCTCAGAGTTTCTTCCGAGATAGGGTATTGGTTCCCTTACTAAGCATGTGGCTCCCATTTTCACTCCCGAAAAACAGTTAGAAGTGAGTACTCATGAAAACAAAAAGAATGATGTCAATCGGTGCCGTAATCGTTTGTTTTCGAATAGGATGAAAATAGGAGCATAAGATTACTGATGGCATACATACCCTACAACAATAAATTTGTCCTCCAGTAATTGGTCATATTGAGGAATATTTCCACAGACATTCCCGAGAAAAGTCTTCTAGGTTTTCAACAAATTAATATTCTAGACATTTTCTGGAGTTTCATAAGGAGTTTCACAAGGACATTTTTCGAGGATTCTTAAAATATTTTCAAGGATTTCAAGGGATTTCCTCTTTCATTTTATTAGCTCAAGGTGTTTCTCAAGAATTTTCGCATACGATTTGAGAACATTAACAGCCAACGGAATGCAGTCGTGGATTAGTTCCAAAAAGATGATATAGAGATCCTCATGTATGAGTTCAACATGAAGGTTACTTCCAAATACGTGTGGCTTTGTGGTCGTGCGGCTAAGGTCACCAAGCCTTTAGTCGCATCCTACTAAGGAGCGTGGGTTCGATTCCCGCCGCAGCTGTCAGGAAAAGTTTTTGGCTATGCCACTGGGCGTTGCATGCTAGTCCGTTGACTAGTGTCGTGCTTCCTTCAAAGAGCAAATAGCTCACTGGAAGCATTAAAACGTGTCCGTGTCTTTTAAGAACTACGAGCATGTCATGGGGCCCATGGTCTTGAAGAAATGTGCGAAAACGGAGAGCTGTTTGCAGAGTTTTATGTCAAACACAAATTGACATAGGTTTCCAAAGTCTTGTGTATTCAGTTTCGTAATTTCAAAAAGTCAAGTCGGAAAAAATGTAGTGTATTTTAACACTTTTGAAATTACGACTTCTATTTAACAACAATATTTTTTTTGTCCATCAACTCTGCAGTTGACTCATAGTGTATTAAATTGCATCATATGCCCGCTATAACATATTAAAAAAAATCAAAAATACCTACAGATATACAAAATTAAGATGTATGCTGCCATACTAGAAATCTCGCGAAGTAAACAGTACCAAGTACAGCTATTGTCATTCAATCATCCAGATTGATGCTCCAGTCAGTGCAGGAAAACTAACCCTTTTGAACCCGAAATTTTGAAATCAGCAAAACAATGTTTTAACTTGTTAATTTAAAAATCGAGCCCCGAAGAAGGTCCACTCCCCGGACCAAAACGTCGGCAAAAATTTAAAAGTAATCGATGCAAGTTTGATGACTGTTGAAGCCGAATCACACTCCATGATCATATATTCAGAAGAATCATAGCGTTTAAATAGCTAAACAAAGTGACATTTTCATTTCATTTTTAACCTTCCAGTTGGAGCGGACCTGGTGTGATGGTTAGAACTTATGACTATCGCGCCGAGGTCCTTGGATCGTATTCCACTCCCGACATACTCAGACATACTGAGAAGGGAAGTAAAATTTGGGTTCCGAGATAAATCTCGTTAATAAAGATAAAATATCTTCCAGTAGGTAGTCGCTCTGTTATATTTTGTACAACACTATGAAAACGGCTCACTTGTTGTACACAGCACTAGCGCAATGCTCACGGTGGTAGCCGACTGCGCGGGTTATGGAAGATTAAGCTCTGAAGTGCTAAAATTAAAATGAAATGTTAAAACTGTTTGACGCATACATTTTCCTGCCTCCAGTATGCGTAGGTATTTGTTTGAATTTTGATTTGCGTGCGGGATAAGCCGAACGAGGGGACATTGCCAACGAAGCATCCCAAATTGGGATTCCCAATATCGTGCTTCCATAATTGCTCTTCGTGAAACTTTTGCTTCTTCTACGATTTAAACGGCTACGCAGTCTTGTAATTTGGGAAAACGAGGTTTATTATTTGCCCGACGTTTCGACACTGGGGTTTTGTGTCATCTTCAGGGGTAATTAATTTTTCGTTTTTGGTCTTGTGTTTCGTCTAACTGTAACTGTCTTGTCGAGTTGTTGTTGGTACATGACTTATTTGGTTTATCTAGTTTTGCAACGGACTGTACGCGTTTGGCGCCAAACGCGTACAGTCCGTTGCAAAACTAGATAAACCAAATAAGTCATGTACCAACAACAACTCGACAAGACAGTTACAGTTAGACGAAACATAAGACCAAAAACGAAAAATTAATTACCCCTGAAGATGACACAAAACCCCAGTGTCGAAACGTCGGGCAAATAATAAACCTCGTTTTCCCAAATTACAAGACTGCGTAGCCGTTTAAATCGTAGATTAAAACCCTCAGTCGATCCTCCAGAAGACTTTTGCTTCTTGATTCTGTAAAATTATTTGTCAACAGTCCTAAATTATAGCACTATCTTATTGCATACATTCATCATTTGATTTGGTCAAATTAAATTGATTGGTGCATGTTACATTTTAAATTTTACTATGCACATATAAATAATCCCTTGTGGATTTTGAAAAAAAAAAAAATCGTGGGGCTTCTAAGGGAAATCTTGCAATGGATTGGTAAAGTGTCGATGACATCTTTGTAACGTAAACTCGTGCACAAAGAAGGCGGTCAATTTTCAATAAAATTACGAATCACATCGAAATCAAATATCGAATATAATTATTTCCCATCTGATATATGCTAAAATCATCCGTTCATGTTCTATACATCGCAGCCTTTTATCGTTAATAGCGCACTCAAGCACCGAAAAGTAATATTTGCTACAACCTACCCTTCCAAAACCAACAGAAAACCATTCCACGAATCCATTCCTTTTCCGAGAGACCGCGTCCCAGAACAGCTCTCTTAAGGCTCCTCCGGACTCAACCACGGCGGTTTTATTTCACCAACCTTCCGTGAAAATTGCATTAGTCGATGTGGCGGTGGTGGTGCTCGCTAGCTCGCTGCAAAGCAAAGCCCAGCCCAGCTTTCGATTAAATGGAAGCTTTTCCGCGGGAAACACTCACTTCAATCGTCGTCGTCGAGACTCGAGAGTATCGTGTAACCGTTCCGCTGCTCTGCAGGTGCTGCTGGCTGCTGCTTGTCGATTTCCTTTGATGATTCGAACTAATTCAATTTACACCTACTCAATGTGCTCCACAGAGGGTGTGTGGAAAGCAGAAAGGGTGGAAACGGATTCCCTCGGGGCGTGAGAGTGATATTGATAGCTTGCGTTCAAGCTAGAACTAGTTCACTCTAATTTTGTACAGTTGGCAGAGATTCTAGCCTCAATTGGGCTACGCATTGATACGCATCGGAAATATAAGAGTATGCATAATTTTTAGCGTTCAGAACATCTAACGGCTCATTGTGGATGCAGATTGGATATTGATCACTTGCTGGAGGATATTCTATTTGTTTTCATCATTTGAGGTTGGTTTTACATGTTATTAGCTTTGAACTTCACGAGTGATGAGGATGTCTAATACATGTGTATAAATTCCTTTTCGATACGTCTGTTTCTGATTGCGGCAATCGTTCGTACAGTAAGGAAAACTTACTCTTACTCCCCTAGGAAATTCTGAAGAATCTGAGGAACGGCTGCGTGAATTTCTGTTACTATCGGCTTTTGATGACATCGACGATGGATCTTCACGTTGGAGGTCCAATTGTGAGGCCACCATGTACGAATTATATTCCACTGGCATCTATTGATGAAGACCAGTAGCCGTTGAGTGTTCTCCGCTGATACACACCAAGTTTCACTGGCGTACAGCAGCACAGATTTCACGTTCAAATTAAAAATTCGGATTTCGATGCGTCGACTAATCTGTTTGTTTTTCCATACATTTCTTAAACTCGCAAAAGTAGCCCTTGCCTTTTTGATCCGTGAACCTATCTTGGTGCCGCCATCAGCCGTTATTTGGCTACCAAGATATTGGAAGCTTCAACATTCTCCACTGATTGCCCAGCTACCGTAAAACTGGAAGGGTTGACCGTGTTTACATCCAACGATTTCGTCTTGTTAACGTTGATGGTAGGACCTGCCGCTGAGGAGCGATTGGCAAGATATGACCGAGCTTGCTCTGCATATCAGAGCGTCGTTGAGCTAGGAGAGCAACGTCATCAGCCAGTTTGAAGTCATTTAGGTGCTCCATGGTAATGGGCTGCTACAGCAGTTCACGGTCAATCGCACCTACCAGGATCTCTTCGATTACGATGAGGAACAGTTGCTGTGATAGTATACACCCTTGCCTCTCTCCAGCAACGACCCGGATAGGATCGGACAAAACACCGTTGTGCAGCACACTGTACGAAAATGCCATGTACTGTGCTTCAATGAGGCCGATGATTTTCTCAGGGACACCCTTGCGCCTGAGGGCTTTCTACAGATTTTTGTGATTGAGACGGTCGAAAGCTTTTTAGTAATCAATGAACACCAGGTAGAGAGACTATTGGAATTCATTGATTAGCACCAGAATGATACGAAGTGTGACAATATGGTCCACACAAGATCGTCCGGCACGGAATCCTGCTTGCTGCTTGCTCCTGCTGCAGCTTTGAGAACGATACACAGTAGCATGATGCTCCGTCATTATCGCATACAGTCAGGTCACCCTTCTTGGATACTTTTACTAAGACGCCTTGCATCCAGTCGACCGGAAATGTCGCGGTTTCCCATATGTTGCGGAATAATTGATGCAGTAGTTGTTCCGACACTACGGGGTCAGCTTTGAGCATTTCAGCTGATATGCGATCGACCCCTGGGGCCCTGTTCGATTTCATGCTACGGATGGCTGTTTCTATTTCCTGCACTGATGGAGCTTCGGTGTTGACACGGGTAATGCGTCGAACCCTTGGCGGATCATGCTGAGGTGTTGATGGCTTGGCCGACACTTGAAAAAGGTTTCCAAAGTGCACGAACTAGCGTTTCAACTGGTCAGCCGGGTCGGTCAGTAACTGTCCAGATGTGTCTTTCACGGGCATCGTGGCATCCATCTTGATCCCACTAAGGCGACGTGAAACATCATAGAGGCGACGGATGTCGCCGGTGTTTGCGGCTTTCTCACCTTCGTCGGCTAGGGAGTCCGCCCACGCTCTTTTGTCCCGTCTACATGAGCGTTTCACTTCCTTCTCGAGAGCCGAATAGCACTAGTGGCTACGGCTTTGTCTTCTCGTGTTTTTGCTCGCTCTATCCCGGCGTTGGCGTGCCTTCGCTCCTCTATCTTCCTCCAGGTATCATCTGTGATCCACTGCTTTCTCCGGGTGCGTATCTCACCCAAATTATTCTCGCCGGTGGCGATGAAGGCGTTCTTAATGGCGCTCCATTGATCTTCTACGCTTCCACCTTCTGGAATATCCGCAGCGTGGTTATCCAGCTCCTCGACGAAGGACCTTTTCACTGCAGCGTTTTCCAGTCGGCGTGTGTTGATCCGGCGCTCCTGATCTTCTATTCCTGTCGATGGATCCTCGCAATGTGCAGCCGGATCTCGACGATTAGAAGATGATGGTCGGACGCAATGTCGGCGCTACGTTTGTTTCGCACATCAAGAAGGCTCCGTCTCCATTTTCGGATGATGTAGATGTGGAGCGATCCCCTAATCACCATATTATTGTCATCACAAATATCTGCAAACAGCTCTCCGTTTTCGCTCATTTCTTCGAGAACATGGCGGCCTAGGACGTACTCATAGCCCGAACCCGTGTTTTGAATCTGGCTACAATAATCCTCTCCATTAGCGTGCACAGGGGGTAGTAGGGGGAGCTGTTGCCCCCTCTTTTACAAAAAAAAACTATATAGGGTATCGCGCCACTTGGGCGGTGGCTTCTATATTCGTCGGTTTTCCACTATAACTCAATCAATTTTGAACCAATTGACATGAAATGTTGTACACGGGTAGATACTATACCTATCTCACCACATTCCAAAAGTTGTGTCAATTGGTTCAAATTTGACTGAGTTATGGTGGAAAACAGACGAATATAGAAGCCACCGCCCAAGTGGCGCGATTCCCCATGAGAAATATGATGAGGACGTAGAAGGAAACGGCTACCATGCACCATTTTGAGACCCATTGAATTATTGCTATCAAATGCAGAATTCTGATATCATGCAACATCTTCAAATACCATTCACCATCTAAACATCGCATCTCATATAACTTCCAAGTATTTATTTCACACTTGAGTTTTATATGCTCCATTTTGGGATATCATACACCAAATTGCATTTTTGTACCAGATCCATGTTGACTTCCGCACTACATTAGATTTTGTCAACCATTTTTGCAATTCTTGCACCTTACATCATGCAATCACTGAACCATGGAGACAACCAATGCACCATACTGACACATGTATTTTTTAGCATTCCATGCATAACCATGATGTTCACAGAATCATGGCGGATACCCACCCACCCCCTTCAGCGTTGCCATTGGTGAACAAGCCCTTGGACCAGGTTGACTTCTGAATCACATTTAATTCCTAGCACTATGTTTGCAACTCGTGCACCTAATCATGTAACATAATGATAATCACTGACTAATGGTGACAACTAATGCAGCACGCTCACATCATGCACCTTCTTCAGAGCTTTCCATGCATCGTTTTGGTTATCATCTAGACATCTGATGCACCATAATGATGTGGTTCCCATTTTAATTCCACCAATGCACCAATGAGTGCACCATTTTGGCATTTCGAGTACAAATTAGCATTCCATGTACCTGGACCATGTTGACTTCCTCGCCACTTCCTTGAGTTTCCTGTTCCATTTTTACAATTCGTGCACCTGAACATGAAACATGTTGAGTATAACAGAATCACGGTGAAACTAATGCACCATTCTGACATCATGCACCATCTTCGAATGTCATGCTTCATACATACTGATTTTTTAGACACTTTTTGCAAACTTTTTGAAATTAGAACCTTTTAATAGTTTTTACATAATCTCCGTCAAAAAAGCTAAGAAAGATGAGTTCATTAGCTTTCGTTCCGAGCATTAATGCTTAATGTACGACTTTTAGTTCCTGAGATATTGGGTTTCAAAAATGCACTAATTTAAAAAAAATTAAAATGTGAATAACTCACTTAGCAGTGATTTCCGACCCTATGTTCCTTGGGCATTTTTTCATAACTTTTGAAGACCTAGCTGCCCTAAAATTTTGTAAAGTCCGGAACCAATCACCCTGTATAAGTATTCCATGCACCATCCTAATGATCTCAATGTTATCTAGGGATCCTTTACACCATGCCAACAGCATGCACCTTTATGATTTATTTTGTAATCCAGGTATCAAAGTAGCATTCCGTGGCGCATTTTAGGAAACACTTAACCATATGAAAAGAAAATCCTGAAGGAATTCTTGAAAGCATTTCAGAAGAAATCCCTGGAGGAATTTCAGGAGGAATCCCTGGAAGCATTACTAAAGGTATGATTGGAAGAATTCCTAGATGAAGCTCTGGAATAATTCCTGGAGGAGTTTCTAGAGGAATTTCTGTAGAATTTCCTGGGAGAAGGAATTGATGGAGGAATCGTGGAAGAATTTCAGGATAAACCTTTAAAGAAACCATCGGATAAATCCCTAGAAGGATTCCTATAGGAATCCTTGGAGGATTTCCTGAAAGAATCCATCGAGGGATTTCTGCCAAAATGTCAGGAGGAATATTTGGATGAATTTCTGGATGAATTCTTTGAGTACTTCATTGACGAATCCCTGGAGGAATTCCTGGAAGAATTATTTGAGAAATTCCTGGAGGAACTTCTGGAGAAATTACTGAAGAAATGCTTGGTGGAATTCGTGTAGAATTCCCTGAAAAACTCCTGGAAAAATTATTGAAGGAATTCCTAGAGGAATTACTGTGGGAATTACTGAACGAATTTCTAGAGGAATTCCTGGAGAAATTTCTGAAGGATTTCCTAGTGGATTTTCAGAAGAAATTCCTGGAAAAAACATCGGAAGATTCCCAGGATGAATCACAGAAGGAATTTCAGGAGGAACCCCTTGAGGAACTTCTGGAAGAATTAGAGGAATTCCTGGAGGAATTACTGAAGGAATTTCTAGAGGATTCTGGAAAGTTCCTGGTGAAATTCCCTAAGGATTCTATGGAGAAACTCCTGGATGAATCCCTGGAGGAGGCATTACAGGAGGAATTCCTGGTGGAATCCTTTGAAGAATTCCTGAAGGAATCCGTCAGGCAATTTTTCTAGGAATTTGTGGAGAAATTCCCAGAAGCATTTCTTGAGGAAGCCGTGGAGGCATTCCTGGAGGAATTCCTTGAGGATTCCTTGAAAGAATTCCTGGAGGATGAATCCCTGGAGTTATATTGTGAGGCATCCTTGAAGGAATTTCTTAAACCATCTCTGAAGACATTACTGAAGGAATCCTTGGAAGAATTCCTGGAGGACTCCGTGGAAGAATTTCTGGATAAATTTCTGAAGGTGTTCAAGCACTCGCCGTTGTCAACACGGCTACTTTTCTTCCAATGAAATCACTTCACCTTTCTTCCACTATCTTTCTCCCACTTGCAAGAATTGAAATTCTGCCCCCAACACAGCACTATCGCGCGAACATGAACTCTCGAATTCTGGTATTCGGTACTTGTTTTAATAATATTTCGCGATTTGGGACGGACGGGTCGACTGATATGCGCGACGGTAGTTTTACTTCTTTTTATTTACATTTTGGGTACACATTTACATAAACAATGATGTTGATATGGCTTGTATAACAGTTATGTTTTCAATTCACAGTGGGTGAAAGTAGGGTAAAATGGTAAGTATTTTTTTAATGTTGTTTTGTGTTATTATGTTTACAGGTGTTCGAGTGTAACAGGTAAGTACTATTAACAATATTTACAAATTTCATTTAACAATAAACATTTAACAATTATACAAGTAACACTTAAGTATTAAACAGAAGGCATTCCTGTAGGAATTCCTGAAGAAAATCCTGTAGGAATAACTGCAGCCTGTAGGTAATTCTGGAGGCATTTCCAAAACAAAAAAATCTGGAGGAAAGGCTGAAAAAATTTCTGGATGGAACCTTTGAGGAATTTCTGAAGAATTTTTTGAGGCTTGCCAGGAGAAATCTCTGGAGGATTGTCTGGAGGAACTCCCGGAGGCATTCCTGAATTTCTGATGGATTTTTTGGTTTTATTTTGGCTTCAAGCCTTTCTCGCTGCTCCTCGCCCGCCAAAACTGGCAGTCAAACGGAGAGTAGGGATGATATCCGGCCTACCCGCGTGCGGTTCAGGCACGATCAGGCAGAGTACCGGACCGCCGACACTGCCCCTCCGCACCTTTAGTCCGGCGAACGTTTTGGAGAGCGAACCGACGTCGACGACTGTCCACGACGAAGCATCGTGTAGTCGCTTCAAGAAATCCTGCGCAGGTACGTCGTTTTTGTGTTCATGGCCATGATCATACACACACAACACACACACACACACACACACACACACACACACACACTTGACGAGCATTTTGTGAAAGACAATATACATACGAATGAATTCAATTGTTTAGTTTTCTTTGTTTCCATTATTTTTTTATTTTATTCATTAATTTCGCGTTCAATAAATTAACTTCAGCGACCATTGTCCTCATTATTTATTCAGTTCTTTGGTAAATTTTGAGTAAGTTTCCGTTATTGTTTCAGTTTGTACGTTTATGTGTATAAAATTTAGTGCGTTTTGGGTTTTTGTTCAAGATAGCGGCCGTTCGAAGGAGCCCTTGAGAGTAGAGTCGTCTAATTAGTCGGGCAAACCTAAATTGAACCGGTGGTGTCTCGTTCGCGAGAGTGGCGCAAAACCCACCGCGTTTTATAACCTCTTGAGCCAATTCGGCGAACGGTTACATTGTGGGTTCGTGGTCGTGCGGCTAGTGTCACCAAGCATTTAGTCGCATCGTGCTAGGAACGCGGGTTCGAATCCCGCCGCAGCTGTCAGGAAAAGTTTTCGGCTGTGCCACTGGGCGTTGCATGCTAGTCCGTTGTCTAGTGTCGTGCTTCCTTCAAAGAGCAAATAGCTCACTGGAAGTACTAAATGTGTCCGTGTCTTCTAAGGGATTTTTGAAGAATTCATTGGAGAAATTTTTTGGATGAATCCTTGGCACAATTCCTAAAGAAATTTCTGAATGAATCCTTGAACGAATCTCTGAAGGAATTCCACGAGGAATTCCGGAAGAAATTCTCTAAAGATTTTCTGGAAGAATACGTGGAGAAATTGCAGGGGCAATCGTAGAGAAATTCTGTGAGAAATTCCTGGAGGAATTTCTGGAGAATTTCCTGGAAAACACTGACATGTGTTGCCTTTTTCTGGCATTTATCAGATTTTCTGGTATATCATAAATATACAGAAAAACTTGTAGTTAGAAGGCAAAGAATGTTGCCAACTTACAAATTACCATGGTTGGATTGCCACCTTAGGTATAGCTTCCGGTGGAGGAGCATTCTATACTCTGTCGCTGGATGCCAGAACAGACGCTGTTTGAGCCACACCTCTTTGGTGAACAGACGCTCGAGACGTACTTCCTCAATAGACCAATAAATGATCGCCGTGGGTCTGTATCTCGACAGAAGAAGAAAAAGAAGATACTCATCGAAGCGACCGACATTGCTAATATCTGCTGCCAATTTCCGCGGTTTTCATTATTCTATTTGCTTCCCGTCTGCCATCCAATCTCATCCATAGCGAACAATCACTGTCCATTAACAAACATTAATTGATCGGTACGTCTTGTTCCATTTGCGCAAAGACCGCGAGAAATCTAGCACCCGCCGGCTGCTCCCGGAGTAATCCTCCAACCATAAAAACATCTCCGATAGACCAAGCGCCCCAGATCAACTCGACAACCAACGAAAGGAAAACTTTAATTTGCCATCAGCTCAATCTCCCCGAGAATTTCTTCGAAAGATATTTTATCTCGCACAGCAATCTAAGAGGGATACCCGACCACAATGGAGGTACTTTGTTGGGTAATTAAAAGTCAATCAGCTTCATTTGGGCGAAGGATGCCTGCCTGCCTGCCTGCCAAGCCAACCGTCCTCCGTTCAGCAATTTGCATCTGTGGAAAATTCCCGCCCCACGTTTTCCCATCATCCTACACTCAAGGCCATTTCTGTTCGTCCCACCAGCCAGCCAGCCAGCACCACCCGGTGTGCGTCACGGATTCTCGGAAGGTTGCCGAAAGTTGATGTTGACCGTGTCGTCGTCGGTCGTCGCCCGCAGCGAGGATACTTTCGAAAAACAACCGAAATGCGTGCTCCGATTACAGGTACTACCCACCGATAATTAAAACAATTAGAAACGCATAAAAAAGCGCGGAAAATTAAAGTAGTTTTCCATCGAGATAGGAATGGATGATGGCGGTGAGCAACGCAAAATGGGTGCAGGGGAACCGCTGTTGATCATTGCAAACAATTCACTCATTATGGCGATGTGCCTGATGGCGAGCATTTTATGATACGCAGAATGGGTGTAGCAATTAAATGGGTTGTTTCCATAAATTGGCACTTGAGCAGCAGCCTTGGTTTGAGGCAAATTTATTGACCACAAAAAACGACATTGCATTGGGTTTTATTGCTGGCCAATCTAGAATTGATTGTTTATGGGTGGTAATACAGAGCCTAGAATTACTGGCAGCGACATTGACCATTGCCAATTTGAAGTCGATGAAACAATGTGGTTGGTCTACTTGTATACGAAAATAAATCCCTTGTTTCTTTCAGGGTTCTTCTAGGTCATAGAGAATGATTCCAGGAAATATAGTAATAAATTGAGCAGACCACCTAACTGGCAATATAAAAGGCAGAGAAGAGTTTTGGTAAATTTCGTTAGAAGAAATTTATAGCAGCATTATTAGATACATTTCTGAATGAACTTCATGCAGAAATGGGGCAGCTTTAGCAATTTTTGATGGATTATTTCCATTTAACAGTTATGTTTTCAATTCACAGTGGGTGAAAGTAGGGTAAAATGGTAAGTATTTTTTTAATGTTGTTTTGTGTTATTATGTTTACAGGTGTTCGAGTGTAACAGGTAAGTACTATTAACAATATTTACAAATTTCATTTAACAATAAACATTTAACAATTATACAAGTAACACTTAAGTATTAAACAGAAGGCATTCCTGTAGGAATTCCTGAAGAAAATCCTGTAGGAATAACTGCAGCCTGTAGGTAATTCTGGAGGCATTTCCAAAACAAAAAAATCTGGAGGAAAGGCTGAAAAAATTTCTGGATGGAACCTTTGAGGAATTTCTGAAGAATTTTTTGAGGCTTGCCAGGAGAAATCTCTGGAGGATTGTCTGGAGGAACTCCCGGAGGCATTCCTGAATTTCTGATGGATTTTTTGGTTTTATTTTGGCTTCAAGCCTTTCTCGCTGCTCCTCGCCCGCCAAAACTGGCAGTCAAACGGAGAGTAGGGATGATATCCGGCCTACCCGCGTGCGGTTCAGGCACGATCAGGCAGAGTACCGGACCGCCGACACTGCCCCTCCGCACCTTTAGTCCGGCGAACGTTTTGGAGAGCGAACCGACGTCGACGACTGTCCACGACGAAGCATCGTGTAGTCGCTTCAAGAAATCCTGCGCAGGTACGTCGTTTTTGTGTTCATGGCCATGATCATACACACACAACACACACACACACACACACACACACACACACACACACTTGACGAGCATTTTGTGAAAGACAATATACATACGAATGAATTCAATTGTTTAGTTTTCTTTGTTTCCATTATTTTTTTATTTTATTCATTAATTTCGCGTTCAATAAATTAACTTCAGCGACCATTGTCCTCATTATTTATTCAGTTCTTTGGTAAATTTTGAGTAAGTTTCCGTTATTGTTTCAGTTTGTACGTTTATGTGTATAAAATTTAGTGCGTTTTGGGTTTTTGTTCAAGATAGCGGCCGTTCGAAGGAGCCCTTGAGAGTAGAGTCGTCTAATTAGTCGGGCAAACCTAAATTGAACCGGTGGTGTCTCGTTCGCGAGAGTGGCGCAAAACCCACCGCGTTTTATAACCTCTTGAGCCAATTCGGCGAACGGTTACATTGTGGGTTCGTGGTCGTGCGGCTAGTGTCACCAAGCATTTAGTCGCATCGTGCTAGGAACGCGGGTTCGAATCCCGCCGCAGCTGTCAGGAAAAGTTTTCGGCTGTGCCACTGGGCGTTGCATGCTAGTCCGTTGTCTAGTGTCGTGCTTCCTTCAAAGAGCAAATAGCTCACTGGAAGTACTAAATGTGTCCGTGTCTTCTAAGGGATTTTTGAAGAATTCATTGGAGAAATTTTTTGGATGAATCCTTGGCACAATTCCTAAAGAAATTTCTGAATGAATCCTTGAACGAATCTCTGAAGGAATTCCACGAGGAATTCCGGAAGAAATTCTCTAAAGATTTTCTGGAAGAATACGTGGAGAAATTGCAGGGGCAATCGTAGAGAAATTCTGTGAGAAATTCCTGGAGGAATTTCTGGAGAATTTCCTGGAAAACACTGACATGTGTTGCCTTTTTCTGGCATTTATCAGATTTTCTGGTATATCATAAATATACAGAAAAACTTGTAGTTAGAAGGCAAAGAATGTTGCCAACTTACAAATTACCATGGTTGGATTGCCACCTTAGGTATAGCTTCCGGTGGAGGAGCATTCTATACTCTGTCGCTGGATGCCAGAACAGACGCTGTTTGAGCCACACCTCTTTGGTGAACAGACGCTCGAGACGTACTTCCTCAATAGACCAATAAATGATCGCCGTGGGTCTGTATCTCGACAGAAGAAGAAAAAGAAGATACTCATCGAAGCGACCGACATTGCTAATATCTGCTGCCAATTTCCGCGGTTTTCATTATTCTATTTGCTTCCCGTCTGCCATCCAATCTCATCCATAGCGAACAATCACTGTCCATTAACAAACATTAATTGATCGGTACGTCTTGTTCCATTTGCGCAAAGACCGCGAGAAATCTAGCACCCGCCGGCTGCTCCCGGAGTAATCCTCCAACCATAAAAACATCTCCGATAGACCAAGCGCCCCAGATCAACTCGACAACCAACGAAAGGAAAACTTTAATTTGCCATCAGCTCAATCTCCCCGAGAATTTCTTCGAAAGATATTTTATCTCGCACAGCAATCTAAGAGGGATACCCGACCACAATGGAGGTACTTTGTTGGGTAATTAAAAGTCAATCAGCTTCATTTGGGCGAAGGATGCCTGCCTGCCTGCCTGCCAAGCCAACCGTCCTCCGTTCAGCAATTTGCATCTGTGGAAAATTCCCGCCCCACGTTTTCCCATCATCCTACACTCAAGGCCATTTCTGTTCGTCCCACCAGCCAGCCAGCCAGCACCACCCGGTGTGCGTCACGGATTCTCGGAAGGTTGCCGAAAGTTGATGTTGACCGTGTCGTCGTCGGTCGTCGCCCGCAGCGAGGATACTTTCGAAAAACAACCGAAATGCGTGCTCCGATTACAGGTACTACCCACCGATAATTAAAACAATTAGAAACGCATAAAAAAGCGCGGAAAATTAAAGTAGTTTTCCATCGAGATAGGAATGGATGATGGCGGTGAGCAACGCAAAATGGGTGCAGGGGAACCGCTGTTGATCATTGCAAACAATTCACTCATTATGGCGATGTGCCTGATGGCGAGCATTTTATGATACGCAGAATGGGTGTAGCAATTAAATGGGTTGTTTCCATAAATTGGCACTTGAGCAGCAGCCTTGGTTTGAGGCAAATTTATTGACCACAAAAAACGACATTGCATTGGGTTTTATTGCTGGCCAATCTAGAATTGATTGTTTATGGGTGGTAATACAGAGCCTAGAATTACTGGCAGCGACATTGACCATTGCCAATTTGAAGTCGATGAAACAATGTGGTTGGTCTACTTGTATACGAAAATAAATCCCTTGTTTCTTTCAGGGTTCTTCTAGGTCATAGAGAATGATTCCAGGAAATATAGTAATAAATTGAGCAGACCACCTAACTGGCAATATAAAAGGCAGAGAAGAGTTTTGGTAAATTTCGTTAGAAGAAATTTATAGCAGCATTATTAGATACATTTCTGAATGAACTTCATGCAGAAATGGGGCAGCTTTAGCAATTTTTGATGGATTATTTCCTAGATAGGTGTTTCTATGATTTCAAATTAAATTTAGTACAAAGGTTTAATAAAATTATTTATCAAAAGCTAGAAATTTTTCTCAAGCAAAAGCTTCTATCACAATTTACTTTTTATAGTTGCACTAACGTAAGAACCACCGACACACATAACACGCGACGCGAGACAAGACATAACAATTATCGTTCTTACAATCGTCAAGAAAAGATTAAAAATTACCTTTTTGCAACTCAACACTATAAATTCTAGTAGATAGTGAGAAAATAGTTGGAAACATTTAACCATCCTGGGCAACTTAGCATATTTTGAGGCTGGAAGTCACCCAACCAAAAGCACCTAGCAAGATAATAACAACATTATAACAACCATTGTAAGAAATAACGGAAGATGATATAATTTTATAACGAAGCATTATATCAAAAGTATATACACTACCCGCCATAAATGTGGAATCGCATCGTCTAGTATTGCAACACCCCAATTGAATATTGCAGCACCCCCAGAAAGTTGGCATCTCCTGAAGACTTCATCATTTTCTAAACTGTATCTCAAAAATCGTACCCCCTGCATAGTTTAGAGTTTTAGACCTTCAGCAAAGTTGACCAGAAGGTCTATGGCTATCAAATGGTGGTAAGTTCAGTGCGTAATTCCGCCGCTATGTGGCGCCAGTATGCATTTAAAACGAAGTACTTTGACATGGTTTATTCCACCTTGACTTCCTTCAAGGATTCCTCTTGAAATTCTTTCGGGGATTTCTCCTGATATACTGTCGTGGATTTCTCCTGAAATCTCTTGAAATTCCTTCAGGAAATCCTCCTGGAATTTCGTCGGGTATTCTTTCTGGACTTGCTTCAGGGATATTTCTTTTGGAATTCCTTCGGGGATTCGTCCTAGAGTTCCTTTGGGGATTTCTCCTGGAATTATTTCGGGGATTGCTCCTGGAGTTCTTTCGAAAATTCCCTCAGAATTTCAATCATGGATTCCTCCTGAAATTTATCATGGAATTCCTCCGGGGATTCCACCTAGAACTCCTTCGAGGTTTCCAACTGGAATTTCTTGGGAGAATTTCTTCTGGAATTTATTCGGGGGTTCCTCTTGGAATTCCTTCAGCGATTTCTCCAGGAATTTCCTCACGAATTTCTCCTGAAACTCTTTAAAATATTTTTCGTTGGTCCTTTCTAGAGATCCATTGAGGATTCTTCCTCGAATTGCCTTGGAAATTCCCACTGGAATTCTTTTGGGCAGTCTTGCTGGAATTTATTTGTGGATAATTGCTGGAATTCCTTTGGGATTCACGCAGGATTTTTTTTTTCGAAATTTGCTCTTGAAATTCCTGCGGGGATTCCCCAAAAATGCCTTCCTTATCAATTTCATCCAGGGATTCCTCATGGAATTTCTGCAAAGATTCCTCTAGATTTTTTTATGGTTCCTCCTAGAAATCTTTTGAGGATTTCTTTACGAATTACTTTAAAAATTCATTTTGGAATTTCTTTGGGAATTCCTCCTGGACTTCCTTCATCCCAAGTAACACCGAAAACATAATCAGAAGTCTTAAACTAATCATTTTGTCCTATATCAGTTGTTGCAAAGTTTTCAAAACAAATGTTGTCGTGTATAAGTCATATTCATGATTCCAAAAACTAGTCTTTAATGATCTCTTATTAAAAAGTCGTATTTGAGTAAATATTTTGTCTTTTTAAACAAACTTGACATGTTGTTATCAATTTTGTTGGATATGTTCTAATAACGTTTATTTTGTCGCAATATGACAAGTCTGATTAAGTTTTATATTTGTCCTAATACGTTCATCAAACATATTCTCGGTAGGGAATCGTCGTGTTTGCTTCTATAATATGAAAACAAAAATTGTGTGTCAGGGAAAAACTTGGTCAACCCCAAAAAGTAACAAATGTCAATAATCTTGAAGTTACCATTCAATGAAAGTAACGGATTAACTACTATTCTAAATCAACAAAAGTTATATTCTGCTTAATATACTTGATAGTAAACGTCCCCATCGGCATATCAACAGCATCCTCAGAATCTGTCAGCGCTTCCAATGTTTGCATAGTGTCCTCTGCTCTATCGAAAGTAGTTGCTTTGCCAACTACTTTGCATTTCTGCTGCTTCCAGGTTGTTGCATCCGGTAATGAATCTTTGTTTTTCGCCAGCGTTATTAAATTGTTCGGGGGCCAATACACTACATTGTTTTTCACCCATTTTGACGGCACTAAAGTTAAAATCGGTTTTAATTTCCTTTTTTCCTAGTTTGTACGACGTACAAGCACATTTTCACAAAAATTGACACGAAATTGACAACTCACATAACGAACGAGCTATAGGATATGTCCTCTATAGCTCAACAGACTCAATATGATTGATAAGTCGTATTAGAGTAATATTTTCAGTCTTACTTCCAATACTTCTTTTGGTTGAGTTCTGTCGAAACATAATATGTTTCATTTGTTCTTATGAAGTCATATCGAGGGTTTCTGCAGTATGTATGCAAACATGTGTAACATGATGATATGTTCAGTATGTTTCATAAGTCATATATGAGTAACATTTTCAGTCTGTCCTTCAAAACTTGTTTTCGATGAAGTTTTTGTTAAACATAATATGTTTTGTTTGTTTACATTAAGTCATATTCATGTTTTTTCAGTAAGCAAACAAACATGTGTAACATAAACTAAAATCATTATTTTTAACTAGGTTATGTTACACTACCGATCATGAAAATGTCGATATGATGTTCAATATGTAATAAATTAAGAATAAAAACTATATATAATGTTACTAATGAAAACTTATACTGAAAAATGTTATGAGGGGATCATTATACCAGAAATATTTACTGTACACGTTATTGTCAGCCGTTAGCAAGGAACCGAGGTACAGGGTGTCCATCCATCCGGGAAATACGGGAAAACCGGGAAAAACCCGGGAATTCGAAATCACCGGGAAAAATACGGGAAAAACACGGGAAATTGTAAAAGGCACCGGGAAAAATCTTTATGGTGTCTGTACCGCATTAATGACCAGCAAGTCTTGAATAGAATGATAGCAAAAGTGGCCGGCTGACTATTTTTATGGACAGGCAGCCTCTCAGATATTTTAGTAGTTCATGTTGGATATTGGATCTCGATAAATTCATGTAAAAGAAATCTGAATTCTTCACAGGTGAAATTTTTCAGATTTCTAGAAGATTTCCCGAAAGAATTTTCGAGTCTTGCTAGGAAAACCCTGACAGCCAAATTCTAGCAAAAATACCGAAGAAGTTCATGAAGTCGCTCTCGGAATTCCTGGAGAACTCGGTAAACCTGCAGACGTTACTTCCGTCAAAGAGATTTTTACGTTTCCTGGAGGAATTTTGCTGATATCCTTAGTGGAACTCTATTTAACTATACCAGATCCTTTAAATTTGATCCCTTTGGAAGCAGTCAAGGATAAAAATCTTGAAAAATGCCTGACAGAATTGGGTTCTTTAGGGGTATACAGGTTATTGCATAATCGGAATCTCCGACCAAAAATTAGTCGAAATCCAAATTTTCATGATTTTTGATGCCCGGGAACTATTTTTAAAATGCATTTAAATGAGCTCTTTCGATTAGGCTAAAGAAAATGGCAATATTTAATTCGTTAAACAACCTAATTCACAGCGAAATTGTACATATTCATTCTGTACAGAGTTTTGAAGGACAATTAGGCAAAATTCACATGAAAATCTGAAGAGTGAGTGAGTATCATAGGAAATTATAAGCGAATGTTCCAAACAAGCTACTCCTGAAAGATTCTCTGATGGAAATCTCTAAGAAATTTTTAACAGATTTCCTAAGTTCAATAGCAAAATCTACAGAAGATCTTCAACGGAATGTGTGAAGAAATGTTTGAAAGTTTACCGAAAAAATGTGACTTTCTGGAAGCATTACTCGAACCCCTGGAAGAGTATTGTCTATCCGGTTGGAATCAAGACCGACATTCAATCAAAAATTGCCATTTTCTTGGTTCACAAGTGTCGCAACTGTTTCGCATCTAGTGTGCTGTGTTGTTGACAACAACGGGAAGGATGCGCACTACTTTTGACATGATTAAAAAACGTCGCGAGTTGGGTCGCGTCGCGACTTGATTGTGCGAAGTCCGGTTTGGTGGCGGCCCGACAATATCCTATAGAATCCCTGATATTTTAAGGCAATAGCAGACGAACACATACAACATTTTAATAGAAGTTGAAGATTTTTGAGAGATTTTTTGACAGTACTCACGGAGTATTTCCTGAAGGAAGAAATGTTGAATGTATGGGAGAAGAACTCATTTTTTTCTCTATAAAGTGGTAAGCACTGCCGCCTGTGGATCCTAAGGTCAAAGTTTCGATGCTTGCTGTTTGCATTTTTTCTTTATTTTCAAGAAAAATAAAGAACAAATATTGGTTGATATTGTTCTTATCTTGTAATATCTTAACGAGCTATTATAAAGCAGTTCTCCATACTAAATTTTAATATTATTTCTGCTGTTTTACCTCTTCTCAATCAAACCAGTATCAGTGATGTTCATCAGTAATTCAATTATTAATAACTGAATGTGACGAATAACATTTTCTCGGTTTGTACCTTTTAATTCCGCTCTAATATTAGAGGGCGGAATTTAAAGTTACAAAACTGATTACACTCATTCAAAAACTTGCGTGCCAAATTTCGCGTAATAAAGGGATATTAACGTCAGTGATTGTATAGTTAGTTGGTTTTTTTGATAATAATTTTTGAAATCAGGAAATTGTGAACATTTGTATCAAGTTTAGACCAACTGTGTATACAAAATGCACTGAGTAGTGTTCTACTAGAATAATAATTGACGTTTGGTAATATTCGGGAAGTTAGTCCATACCCGGGAAAAACCCGGGAATCGGAAAACTGAAGTTGAATGGACACCCTGGAGGTAGACGAATTCTTCTACCACCTCGAAAGTATCCTCGTCTATCGTAACATTGCTGCCAAGGCTTGTCATGTCTCTCTCAGTCCCACCTACCAGCATGAACTTCGTTTTCGCCGCATTTACCACCAGTTAGGCTGCTTCACGTTTCAGGCGGGTATACTGTTCGGCAATTTCCAAATGTTCTAGCAATTATATCCATGTCATCCGCAAAATAGACAAATTGTCCGGATTTCGTGAAGATCGGAGGCACTTTTTCTCCCGGAAGAGACGAGTCTGCTGCCTCCGCCTGTCTATATCGCTCCACATTCTGTCGGGTTCCATGCTGCAGCGTTACCACCCGCGCTGCATTCTTCTCCAAAACCGCTCTGCACTTCTCGGTAGATGGTATGATTACCTCTAAACGTTCGCACCATAGATTCTATCCAACACACCTCCTACAACGCAACCATTCCAAACCCGCAATCCTTCAGTACATAGGCTAGTATGCGGGTGCTCCCAAAGAAGTTGAGAGATCTGCAGTTCCGCGTCTTACGTATCAGACGTTGACTTTACGGTGCTTGTTTTTTTACGGCCGGCTCGCAGGGCCTAACACCAACCCCCCGGTTTACTGTCCGGAGGAACCCAGTAAGTTTGTCGATGCAAACCTCCTCCCCTCCCCCTCACGGTTCCTGTCAGCATACGACCACAGCTCCCACCGGGGTTGGTTACCTCATCTTCCCAAAGGTTGCTCGTAACCCGGCCGGTGCAACGTGGCGGTAGGGGTCGGAATAGCATGGCAAAAGGCTGAAGGACCACAAGAGGTCTAAATCGCATTGCCAGCTTTTACCGTGCCAATGCTCTACAATTTTGATTGTATTAATTAATAAAATTTCAATGGGCTCGACGGCACACATTAATTTTATTATTCTGTAGCACCAATCATCGAAAAATATCAACAACCAATAAATATATCAATTTTATTATCCTGAAAAACTAGTAGTGTTCCATTTTTCTAGATGGAAATCCTTATCGACTTTCACCGCATATTTTTATGAAAAAATACCCATTTTACGAATCGACAACAATGTTGATGATGATATTGATTTTCACGAGGTAGTGACACTACCTCCTGTCAAATTTTCGTTTATAAAATCAGCCCAAAAATATGAAATACATATTCTTCTTCGTCTGACGATGTCAACACTGGACCATGTCCTGCTTCTCAGCTTAGTGTTAGTCTACGAGCATTTCCACAGTTATTCATTTAGAGCTTCCTCTGTCAATGTGTTTGTCACTTTAAAATTTCTTCATTTGCATCCATATAAATTGTGGTGGCTATATGTATGGCATTGTCAAAAGAATGTTCTCAATTAACATTTCCAAATTTTCCAGAGTGATAAGCATTAAGCAAATTTCTAGCAAATATCCAGTCAAATATCCCATTTTTATCCATGATGTGTGATTTTTTTGCAGGAATTAGAAATATTATTTAGGAAAACAAAGCACTTTAGGTTACATTAGTTCAAGTAAAACGATGGTTTTAATTTATTTTATTTTATTATCCTTCAAAGATACGTGTTTATAAGGCGCATTAAATTTATCGAAGTACAAATGCCTATTTCACCAGAAAAAAATGACTCGCACCACAATTTCTGGTCAAAGAAATCCAATTTCAAGTTGAAATAGTCCAGCTGAAATAATATCGCAAGCCATATTTTGCACCTGAATAGTTTTTTTTTTGACATTTTGCAACAAACATTGATTACGCTTTAGAAAAGAAACTGAATTTTCATCCTGAATTGAAAAAAGAAGACGTGTAGTTTGTTTATTGAAAGTTGTCAGAATTATGTATTGTAAAACATACTAAGAAACGTTATTAAGTATGCTTTGATTCATATAGAACATGATTATAACATCTCAAATATGTTGCCGAAGCTCCACCTTCTGCGCTTTTTCGGTCATATATCTGTCTGAAAAACGGTTTTATTGTTATGAACCAAAACACAGTAACTGGTCATATTGGAGTCGAAATAATTCCTATAGAACATGTGTTATTTGGGATGGATTCCTCCTGAAATTATTTCGGGGATTTCTCTTGATATTCCGTCGTGGATTCCTCCGGGAATTCCTTCGGGGTATCCTCTCAGAGTTCCTTCGGGGATTTGTTTTGGAATTCCTTCGTGGATTTCTGCTGGACTTCCTTCATAGTTTCCTCATAATATTTCTTCGGGTATTGCTCCTGATATTCCGTTGGGGATTCCTCCTAAAATTTACACGGTAACTCCTCCTGGAATAACTTTGAAGTTTCCTCTTGGAATTCCTGTGGTAATTTCTCTTTATTTATTTTTTGAGATTTCTCTTAAATTCCCCACGGAATTCCTCCAGGATTTCTCTTGGAATTCCTTCGGGGTTTCCGTCTTGAATTTATTCGGTGATTTCACCAAGAATTCCTTATGGAATTCATGGATACCTCCTAGAGTTCCTTCGAGGATCCCTTCTTGAATTTCTTCGGGGATTTCTTCTGACTTTCTATGGGGATTGACTCCTTCTGGGATTTCTGCAGAAATTACTCCTTTAATGTTGTTCGCAACCATTGCGAAGAGTTAGCATTTCTAAATAAATCATAGATTTCGACACATTAAATAGACGTAATTATCTGCCTCTTTCCATGCACTAATAGCTTATCAAGTTTAATCAATGAATCATCACAGTAGACTGTCGCCCTGTATAAACGAACCAAAAGAGAATACGCAACCTAACAACTGATAAGGTTAGGACCCTACTGCACCACGCAGTCGTAGGCTGATCACGTGATTCAGAAAGAAAGCATGATAAGGTGTCGATGTGTCATTCCTTTAGGTTTAGAATTAGTATATAAGCACTACTTGAACCAACGAAATACATGATCTTTTGTCAGTCGAAATAGTGCGTTTCACTGTGAAAGAACTCATCCTAGGGAAGTGACTCCTCTACCAAGGTGGATTTCAATCCTCTAAGAAAACCAGGACTTCTAATGCAAGTAACCAGCTCTTAGGTTTTGAATTTTCATCTCAGAAGTTTCACTTCACCTCTTCGACAATATTTTATCTGAGCCACTTCAGTAACCTTACGCTCTCAAACCATTAGAGCAATCGGCCTGAAGTTTCGCAAGGATACAATATTTCGAAAGGTTCGAGATTCTTCTGCCAAACTGCAAACGTAGCAGTGTGTCCGTCTCAATCAGCCGATTGAGACGATTTCATCGGCCATCCATCAAGGCCACTCATCGAGGCCACCTTCAGCCGAAGGTTCCGCCAGTTTCCACCAATGGTCAAGTAACGACCAAATGTCTTGTGTTGGGAGGTATGGCGGGGGAGATTCCTTCTAGACTTCCTTCGATGATTTCTCTTAGAATTCCTTCGGGGATTCTTCCTAGAATTCCTTCGGAGATTCCTCCTAGAATTCTCTCTGGGATTTCTTCTGGAATTCCAAAAGAAATACCTCTAAGGCATAGGTTCCCAAACTTTTCGGGTGCGCGACCCCTCTTTGCCAGCAGACGTACTTTTCGCGACCCACCACAGAAATTCCCTCATTTGTTGTCTGTTACAGTAAAATATTCAACTGTCCCTCGCGACCCCCTGGATGATGGCCGGTGACCCCCCCCCCCCCCCCTGGAGAGTCACGACCCACAGTTTGGGAAACTATGCTCTAAGGTATTTTTCGATGATTCCTCTTAGAAATCCTTTGAGGATTCTTTTTCGAATTCCTTTGGAAACTCTCACTAGAATTCTTTTGAGGATTCCTGCTCTCGGGATTTCTCCTGGATATTTTTCGTTGATTTCTCCTAGAAATCCTTGCTTAAAGAATTCCTTCTCGAATTCCTTTAGAAATTCCCGCTGGAATTTTATCGCAGATTCTTGCTTTAAATCCCTTAGGATTTCTTCCTGAATTCATTTAGGGAATCCTCTTGGATTTCCTTCTGAAGTTCCTCGATAATTTCAATCATGGATTCCTTTAGAAGTTTCTGCACGAATCTCTCTAAGACAGATTCTTGAACCACCAGAGATTTTTGCAGAAGTTCCTTCAGGGTTTCATACAGCAGTTCCTGCAGAATTAGGTCCAGAATTTTCATCATGGATTTCTCCAGGATTTTCGTTAAAGGTTCCTCCTGGAATTCCTTCTGAGATTCCTCCCTGAAATCATTCGGAGATTGCTTAGTGTAAATAGTGCGATCTTGTTATCAAATTTGATTGCTTCTGAATGCTCTAAGAAAACGAAACAAAAACTGTAGCAAAATCGATATTGTATATTGACCATATTGACGCGAAAAAGTTTGATCATTTTCATTATATTAACCATTTGAGCCAAAACATTTAAAACATAACTTATAACATAGGCAGTATTAATTTATAACGTTACGCTAAAATTGTTATGTTTTAACACCCCACCCCCCTCCATTATGTTTTTTGTCTGAAAGTCGTAAATTTGTTGGATTGACCTTTAACGTTACGTAAATTGTGGACGGCGTCATATTAATTCTGAAAAAAAAAGTATATTGCAGAACTTATTATCATTTGGCTATAACCTGCCAAATTCACAAACCAGCGGTACTTTGAAGCTATCGTTATACGATATCAATACAGCTGTTGGGAGCTATGGCTTGTCGGATGTAAACATTATTATCAAAACAAACTGTAAGCAGGATGTTATAGCTGCAAATCAAATACTTCACAGCTATCCATCTCTGTTTTGTGAAATCTTCTGGAATTATTTTATTGCACTCTAATCCAAATTCGGAAGAGATGTCGGATGATGTGCCAATTAAATAAGAACCCTCTCCAAAAAAAACAGCAGCCTTTATTCAGCACGTTTTGTAATGTTGCAGCGCTTTGTAGCGTCCAAATTAAATAATTTATCTTTAAAAATTAGAACTGCCATTTTTTTAGGATTTTACAGTATCTCAAAAAATAAAATTCTTGGTATTTCAAATTGGGCTGCAAAACGATGAGTCGAAAAGAAGAGCGTGCAACATAGCTCTGGTCCTCACAAGTTCCTACCGCATGCTTCCACGGGTCAAGCGATGACAAAGACCGCCAGCCAAGAGTTGTGTGCTTAGCTGGTAGTGCAGCCTGGGCACTGTTGTCCTTCTGACTTCAGCTAGATTGAGGAGGTACGTCTCGTGCGTCTGTTCACCAAGGAAGTGCGGCTCAAACAGCGTCTGTTCTGGTATTCAGTGGCTGAGTATGGAATACTCCTCCACTGAAAGCTATACCTAAGGTGGCAGCCCCACCACAGTGGATAGGGGACCTTAGGTCACCAACCTACTGTTTCCGAAACCTAAAAAACGTTAGGTACATAAACCGAAAATGACAGATTACGAACTGATTCAACGACAACGACTTTTATCGCGAAACAACGGGCAAGAATTGGAACTTGGAATGTATTAACCCTAGCCCAACAGGGTAAACTGGCACAATTTGCCAATGAGGCATGCCATATGAAGCTTGAGATCCTAGGACTGAGCGAAGTCCGTTGGCCGAACTTTGGAGAACACAGATTGGCGTCGGGTCAAATTCTGCTATACTCTGGACTACGAGGTGAACACGCTCCTCGCCACCGTGGAGTTGGTTTCCTGCTCAGCGCTCACGCCCACGCTGCGCCCATAAAGTGGGAACCTACTAATGAGAGGATAATTGTAGCCAGATTCAGAACACGGGTTAGAAACCTTACCATGATCCAATGTTACGCGCCAACCGATGCTGTCGAATTGCAACACAAAACGAAGTTTTGCAGTCAACTGAATGCCGTCGTGGATAAGACTCCGAAAAGTGATATCAAGATCCTCATGGACGACTTCAACGCGAAGGTTGGTTCCGACAACTCGAACTATGAGCACGTCATGGGACGCCACGACCTCAGAGAAATGAGCGAAAACGAAGAGCTATTTGCAGAGTTTTGTGGAAACTATGACATGATGGTTGGGGGATCGCTCTTTCCTCATCGACCAGTGCATAAAGTGACATGGGTTTCCCATGATGGTGTCACGGAAAATCAAATCGACCACATCTGCATCAGCCGAAAATGGAGACGGAGCCTTCTTGATGTGCGGAACAAACGCAGCGCCGACATTGCGTCCGACTATCATCTCCTAATCGGCGAGATCCGACTGCGTATTGCCAGGATTCATCGACAGGAGGAGAAAATCGGGCGCCGGTTCAACACACGCCGACTGGAAGACGCTGCGGTGAAAAGGTCCTTCGTGGAGGAGCTAGATAACCGTGCTGCGAATATTCCAGAAGGTGGAACCGTTGAAGATCAATGGAGCGCCATCAAGAACGCCACCGACGAGAATAATTTGGGTGAGCTACGCTCCCGAAGAAACCAGTGGATCACAGATAGAGGAACGAAGGAACGCCAAAGCCGCGATAGAGCGAGCGAAAACACGGGGAGCCAAAGCCGTAGCCCGTCAGCGCTATTCGGCTCTCGAGCAGGAAGTGAAACGCTCATGTAGACGGGACAAAATAGCGTGGGCGGACTCCCTAGCCGACGAAGGCGAGAAAGCCGAAAACACCGGCGACATCCGTCTCCTCTACGATGTCTCACGTCGCCTTAGTGGGACTAAGATGAATACTACGGTGCCCATGATGAATGCTACGATGTCCGTGAAAGACACGTCTGGACAGTTACTAACCGACCCGACTGACCAGTTGAAACGCTGGTTTGAACACTTTGGAAACCTTTTTCAAGTGTCGGTCCCGCCATCAACACCTCAGCATGATCCGCCAAGGGTTCGACGCATTACCCGTGTCAACACCGAAGCTCCATCAGTGCAGGAGATAGAAACAGCCATCCGTGGCATGAAATCGAACAGAGCCCCAAGGGTCGATCGCATATCAGCTGAGATGCTCAAAGCTGACCCTGTAGTATTTGTACAACTGCATCAATTTTTCTACAACATATGGGAAACCACGACATTTCCGGCCGACTGGATGCAAGGCGTCTTAGTGAAGGTACCCTAAAAGAGTGACCTGACTGTATGCGATAATTTAAAGGGCATCATGTTACTGTGTATCGTTCTCAAAGACCTCTGCAAAGTGACCCTTAACCGGATACAGGAGAAGATTGACGCAATGCTCCGACGGCAGCAAGCAGGATTCCGTGCCGGACGATCCTGTGTGGACCATACCCGGGTAGAGGTAAAATTCTGGCGATCAAAACATGATATTGGTTTGATTGATATAAAAGATAAAAGATCTGAAAATAATATCTGAAAAATGTTCCTGGAACATCTGAACAATATCAAAATTTGATATTTCAAGATCATATGAATAGCTCGCTGCTATTGGTTAGATCTTACAAAATCTAAATATGATTTGATGATGATGTTCCAGGAGCACATTTTTGATTTTATTTTTAGATCTTTTATCTCTTATGTCAATCAAACCCATATCACTTTTTGATCTCTATATCAAAATATGCTATTATTGAGCTCTTTTCCTCTACTCGGGATCGTCACGCACCGTATCATTCTGGAGCAAATCAATGAATTCCAAGAGTCTATCTACCTGGTGCTCATTGATTACGAAAAGCCTTTCGACCGTCTCAATCGCTAACACATGTGGGAAGCCCTCAGGCGCAAGGGTCTCCCTGAGAAAATCATCGGCCTCATTGAAGCACAGTACAGCGCATTTTCATGCAGAGTACGGTGTTTTGTCCGATCCCATCCGGGTCGTTGCTGGAGTGAGACAAGGATGTATACTATCACCGCTACTGTTCCTCATCATCATCGACGAGATCCTGGTAGGTGCGATTGACCGTGAACCGAATCGTGGATTGTTGTTGCAGCCCATTACCATGGAGCACCTAAATAACTTCGAATTGGCTGATGACGTTGCTCTCCTAGCTCAACGGCGCTTTGATGTGCAGAGCAAGCTCGATGATCTTGCCAATCGCTCCTCAGCGGCAGGTCTTACCATCAACGTCAACAAAATTAAATCACTGGATGTAAACACGATCAACCTTTCCAGCTTTACGGTATCTGGGCAAACAGTGGATAATGTTGAAAGCCTCCTATATCTTGGTAGCCAAATGGCGGCCGATGGTGGCACCAAGATCGACATAGGTGCACGGATCAAGAAGGCGAGGGCTGCTTTTGCAAGTTTAAGAAATGTATGAAAAAAACAACCAGATAAGTCGACAGAAATTCGGGAGCGAAAGTCAGTAGAGTAGCTAGGATTTGGGGGCCCGGTGCGGAACCAAATTTGTGGACCCCATGAAAATTATAGAAAAACACATTTTTTACAATGATAAATCTATTCTTATAACTCTTAAATAATCACGCCGTTTTATTTTGTACAAAACGTTGAAAAAAATCCCGACTTTTCTCGACTCAGCATTAGCGAGATCCTCCAAAGATCCCTCGAATGAGTTTTCCACGGAAGTAAAGCATTTCTCCACTGATTTATCCAAGAATTTATCTTGACATTTCCTCAAGCGTTCATTACTCATCTTGGCGATCCTTTGAAGATTTCTTAAGAATTTCTTCCATGGACTTCTTTCGAAATTCCTCCAAGGATTCTTTCAAGAATTACTGCAACTTTTTTTTTTAATTTCTGCAAAGATTCTTCAAAGAGTTCCACTAAAATTTTATTAAGAGATTCATCCTGGAAATCTTCTAAGAAATTTTAAAAGAATCCATGGATAACAATTTTTAAAAATCCTCCAAGCATCACTACAGAAGTTTCTCTAAGAAAATTCTTAGAGGAACTTTTGTAGGAATTCTTTCCAAAAATCCTTCTGAATGTTTTCAAACGAATTCTATAATATCCATCTACTCTAGGAGCTTCTCCAAGCTACAGGAATTTTTGCTAGCATTCCTCCAAGAACTCTTCTGAAAACTTTCATGGCGACTTTTGATCAGACTCCTTAGATTTTTTTTTCGAAAAACCTTTTAAATAATCATTCTAAGTTGCCATCAAGCATCTTACTTAAGCATTTCTTCAGGATTTATTATTGATTCCTCCAGAAATTCCTCAGAAAATTCTTTCAATAAAATCTGTGAAGGTTCCTGGTAGGGTCAACGTGCCTTAATAATCTTATAAACCTAAATTCATCCTATTCGAAAACAAAGCGATTACCACACCGATTTATTACGTAATTTTTGTTATCATTCGTGCCCACTTCTAACAAAAATACATAAAAGCGCTTCATTGCTTTGTTTTCAGTAGGATGAAAATAGGAGCGTATATGCTTAAGTAGTAAGGGAGCAGTTACCTGATTTGATAAGATAAAAATCAAATAATTTCTTCAGAAGCTTCTCCAAGGATTCCTCCTAAGACTGTTTTGCCACTTTCTTAGAGAATTCTTTAATAATGACTAGAAGCATCTTTTAAGTGATTAACTCTCCTTTGGCATTGGGGTCATTTTTGACCCAAACTGTACACTACGTCAGCGAGCTGTTCCCAACGTGATGCAAAAGGAAGGTTAATGCAAGATTAAGATTTTGCATAGGATGCCCAACAAGAATTCTTCAGGAGTCGCTTCATAAATTCATACGGGATATTTTCCAAGGATTTCTTGAATGTTTCTTCAAAAAAATCTTTTGGAATTCCTTCAAAGATCTTGTTAGGAACCTCTGTGAAGGTTTCATCACTCGGCTAAAGCATTCTTTACTTAATTTATTCAATAATTTCTTTACTGCTCAATTGCTTTAGGAACTCTACCAAGGATTTATTCAAAATTCTAAAGGAGTTCATTCAAAAAGGCCTTTAGAATGTAGCATGCGCAGCGCACATGTTATTCACATTCCTTTCGATCATACATTTCCAGCAGACCACACCAGTGGAATCATGCTGAGAAGGTAAATTCAAACCGACATTGAACCTTCAGTGTAATGTCTCGCACTCTTGGCGACAAACGAAAAGTGTCGCATTACAAATTTATTGATCCACGCTGTTACCAGCTGTGGGTAAAGTCATGCAGTTTTGAGGGACTCTGTCTCTCCCGCTTTCGCATGAACAACGATCGCTGATTGGTGATCGTTGTACATAGCGCTTTTATATATCGGTACTTCAAGTGTCTCCTGATAGGAACCATAGAAGATATTTTTTGAAAGTAATAAACATTCTCCCCAACTAACCACAAGCATTATATCATTGCACGAATTAGACTGAATATGAACCTTTGCAATGCAAAATGCAGTAATTCCACACTTTTCATGCAATAATCCTTTAGATTGGCATTATCAATGTATTGATGCATTACATTTTTTCTTTACATTAGGGTGCATTAAAAGGTGATATACGATAATTCGAAAATTCAGCACTGCAAAAACTGGATAAATGCAATGTACAAACTAGCAAAGGTTGCTCTAACAATACAATTATAAAAGCTTGACTCTAATGGTAAACAAATGAAATTAAGAAGAGTGAACAAACTTTACGGTCGACTCTAGCGGTCTTTAACACTTCTGGTTCGACTCCTGACCAACTTATTCTCCGTTTGAACCACCGATCCACGACTTTCTTCAGCAAAACCTTTTTAGAGATGACTTTTTCTCTTAATTTCTGTTGCCTGCTATCGCATGCCAATAATGCTGGAAACCACAATTAGCATATGAGTGGTGTGCGAGGGGTGTTTTAATTTTCTTATATTGAATAAATATATTCTAAAATGCATTATGTATTTTTCAGTGATTTATCAGAATGTAATTACAGGGATTCTATTACATATGGCATAGTCGTTTTGCACTCTACAGCAATGATTGAGACAGAAGAACAGTTTCCTTTTAGTTAATGAAATTTCTGTTGTTATCACTGCAGCAGAAACAGTGCAAGGCGCCAGCACGTATGGAACTCATCTAGCGGTCTTCAACACTTCTGGTTCGACTCCCGACCCGGCAACAAAAAAATGATGGTTAAAACATTCATGTGGGGGGCATTAGTGCCGTCGATAACGAAACGGTGCTAAAAATAGATTTTTGTTTTGGTTTTTCGTGTTGCACGTATTAAGCATGTGCAAATGCAAATGTACAGCACATGCATTTATGTCACTTTAGCAATGGCTGTCAACGTGCTGCAATATGAGGCACTAATTTGATTTTAGTGGGGCCCTTTTCGACTTTAATATTGCTTCAATGAGGTGTTTAAAGTAATGCAGCATTATATACACAATTTTAAATATAAATATATGGCAAAATTGATGCACTTATATACGGCTTCGTGGTTACTTGGGTCATGTCTGAAGTCAAGACAAACAGTCTATCCGTTGGAAGCTCCTCCCAAATTTCCTTCAGGAATAAAAAAATGTAAGAATTCTTTCAAGAATTCTCACAGATATTCTCCCAAGGACAGTGGCAAATAAAAAACAAAAATTTTACTGGTATTCCTTCAAACATTATTTGTGATGTTTTAAGGAAATGGTTCGTGAACTTCTTTATATTCCTTAGGTAGTTCTTTGAGGTTTTCTTCGACCGTTCCATTGTAAATGTTTGTTTTTTTTTTAATTCGATGTATCTTATGAATTCTCAAAAGCAACAATAGATAGAATAGAATACAATAACGTATGGAATTATCAAATAAAATTTTCAGAGGCATTACCAAAGGAATTTTCAGAAAAACTACCGGAGAAATTTTCCAAAATTGCTGCCTCAATTTAAGAATTAACTAAGAAATTTTCAATGTACCTGCCGAATGAATTTCGAAAGGAACTATTACAAGAATTACAAAAGTAATTGTCTGGTATATTAGCAAAGGGACTGCCGGTGAAACTTCCAAAGAAATTGTTGAAGGGAATCTCTCAGGAGTTGCCTGAAAAATTTCTAAAGCTATTGCCCAAAGAAATTCAAAAAGTAACGCGGTGGATATTTTCAAAAATAAAAACCTAAATCAATTTCTAATTGCCCAGAAACTTCCGAATGAGTTACCAAACCAAATTTCAAAGAACTCCCGAAATAGTTTTCAAAAAAAAAAATTTCCAAGAAAACCCCAAATATAATCTTATAGGAATTTTAGGATCAAATCCAATAATAATGACTAACAGGATTTCCAAAGGATTTGCCAAAAAAATCTTCACCAAAGGTAATATGAAAGATTTTCACGGGGTAGCTCACAGGAAATTTGCCAAATGCATTTCCAAATTAAGTAATTCCCAAAGTAAATACCGGAGGATTTTCAAAAAAAATTTCCGTAGAAAAAATACTCTGAGGAAGTTCTCAATGCCATTGCTGAAGTATTGCTGAAGCATTGCTTAGAACTGATCAAAGAAGTTTCCAAAGAAATTGCCTGACATTTTTTCAAAAGAACTGCCGCAGAAATTTTCCATGAAACTTGTAACAGAGTTCCCAAAAAAAATCTTGATATTTTTTTCCAAAGGAATTGCAAACACAATGGCTGAGACAATTTTCAAAAGAATTGCCAAAGAATTTCTTTAAAAATAATGAAGGATGAATTCAGAAAAAAAAATACTTAAGGAATTTCCAAACCAATTTCCGAAAGAAATTTTCAGAGTAACTGCCATTGGAGTTTCCAAATAAATTTTCAAAGATATTCCCCAACGAATTGCTGCACGGATTTCCAAAGTTATTACTGAAAAAGATCCAAAAGAAATTTCCAAACGAAAATTATAATAAAACTATGTAAGAATTCTCTCTGAAATACTACAAGAAATTTTATTGGATTTTTTTTCAATGAATTATTTAGGCATTCTTTCAAGGTTTCCATCTATTAAAACCATTAAAGATCACTTTTTTTTCGTCCGGATTTTCTTCACAAAGCTTCTAAGATTTTTTTTTCTAAGGATTTGTTCCACATGAGGAACTCTAAGAACTCTTTCTTAGATATCTTTTACGATTCATCAAGGGAATATTCATAGACTTCTTTACAAACTCCTCCAACTCCTCCAGATTTGCTTCGAAAGTTGTTACAGCGATTGCTTCGGGAACTCCTCCAAGTGTTTCTGAAGGAATTTCTTCAGTAATATGTATTCCAAAGAATGTTATAAAGAGCTTCTTAAATATTTCAACAAACGATTCCTTTGAGGCTACCCAACATGATCCCTTGAGCAAATTACCCAGAGGAATCCTTTAGAAATTCTTTCAAGATTTGTTTTTAGAAATTTCAGCAAGAATTATGTTTGCAATGCCTTAAATGGTTTTTCTTGAAGTCCTTTCAAGCATTGTTCAAGCATTTCAAAGATTTCTTCAGAAATTCTTCCAATAATTGCTTTTTAAAATCGTCCAAAGATTCCTTAGGCATTTTTTTTTTCAATTACTCTTTTACGATTCGTTCATGAATCTTTTAAGTAATTCCAGTGAAGACTTAATAGTTTCCTCCAAGGATTTTTCAAGCAATTCAGGGATTTCTCAAAGTTTTCCTTCAGATAATCCTACAAGGGTGAACACATTCATCCCCTAAGGATTCCCTCAGGGGGTCTTAAAGAAATTCCCCCAAGGCTCCCAGCAGAAATTTCCCCACGGAAATCCATAGAAATACTTTTGCAAATCAACATCAACGAATTTGAGAAGAAATCTTTGGGGTTTATGCCATTAATTTCTTTGAAAAATAATCTACAAATTTCATAATTAATTCCCCCAAAAATCGCATTCCTTTCAAAATTTCTTCAGGAATCCTTTAAGGAATTCCTCATAGTACTTCTAATGCATCTACTACTACTTCATAGTACTACAGGAATCCGTCAAAATTGTTATCAAAGATATCTCCAAAATAAACCCAATGTTTTTTTTTCCGAATTCATCTTAAAATTCATTTAGAAGATTCTTCAAAGATTCCTTTAAAAATTCCTCCAAAACTTTCTCTGAAATTCCTTTAGAAAGTCTCACCAGAATCCATTCAGGAGCCATACCTGATCAAGCATGATCTCAGACATTCATCTAAGATATTATCCATGAGGAACTCCTGCAAGAATCCTTCTTGGAGAAGTCTAAAAGAATCCTTGGAGAAATTCTTTAAGGTTCATCTGAAGGATTCGTTGAATGACTTCATGACATAATCCTTGAAGAACTTCATGAAGGGATCCAAAGAGGTATTCCTGAAGGAATTCGTAAAAAAATAATCCTTAAAGGAATTTTTAAAGAAATTCCTGAAGAAATTCTTGGAGGTGATCCTGATGATATCAATTCAAGTATTCCAAAATCAATGCTTAGAAGAATTCCTGAAGAAATCCATGAAAATAGTTCTGAAATAAATCTAAGAGGATTTTTTGTTAAAGTCTTTGAAATAACTTCTTGATAAATCGTAATACATTTACCTTGCCCGAAAACCTTCAAAGAATACTTGGAAAGAAATAGTTGATGAAATCGTTGGATACGTTGATTGTACTTATTTTTCATACGCGAGCACCTGACCTGACATGTGTTTAGATCTTAATTTTTATAATTGCGGCCCCTGAATTTCAGCTGCTACTTAAAGCTAACTCAACAACTACGTTTGGTCCTGTTATTAGGATATCAGGGACGTTTTCACAATGATCATGAATTTCACTTCCATATCGATACTGAATTTCATGATTCTAACACATTTTTCACACAGATGCCCCATTCAAAAAAAAAAACTCTTAATTAGGAAGGGGACCCCACATACCTGTCAGCAGTTCTATGAAGTGTTGAACTTATAGGAATCTTTCGCTATTTTAGGAACTTTATTCAAACTTGTGTTAGAAATCTTTCTGATTTGGAGGGCCTCTGAAATCGGTGGGTCGACCACACTCTACGCAGGAGCGCAAACGAAATATGCAAACAAGCGTTAGAATGGAACCCAGCAAGACATCACAGCAGAGGCAGACCCAGAGGCTCAAGGCGGCGCAGCCTCAACAACGAAATCAAGCAAGTCGACAGAAATTTGACCTGGTCACAGGTCAAGGCGATGGCTGGCAATCGCCCAGGATGGAACTCTTTTAATTCGGCCCTCTACACCACCGTGGGTGCCCAGGACTGAAAGTAAAGTAAGTAAGTCATCACCGCGAGTATCCAGTAAGCATGAAAGAATGGTGCAAACAGAACTTCAAAACATTTTCATTGTACTAAAAAAACGTTGCAATTCCAAAGAAATATAGCGACCATGCCTTCTACACGGCTTGCCTGCAAATCATCCCAAGTGACACAATTCCATTGTCCACCCCCACCCCTCCAGCAACTGACGACGTCGCCTTATGAATTTTCAATTTCCGATATCATAACCACCTGCTGGCTACGACGACATCCAAAACTGGCGCCCCAAAATAGCAATGGACCAAAGTTATCCGCTTTCACCAGGCTGACCGCCCGCAGCCCACGGTATGCGGGACAAACGATGACCATCATCGGTCGGCCGTCGACTGTCCGTCCGTCCAGTCAGTCGTGAAAGTCCAGTCCCAGAGCGCAACCACATATGATGTGTTCGTTGAGTGCTGGCAGAGGCAGCGAGTTTCATCGTCGCGTCGCGTCGTCTCGTTTGGCCACACCGCACCGCCTGGCAGACACTGCTAGGGCGCACTCACACTGTGCAAGCGGAACAATGGAAAACACTGTAAATAGTGGAACTGGCCACGAGCAGCCCTGCAGCGCCATTACTGTGCAATCGCGAAAAGTGTCCCATATTAGGGTGGATCATTTTCAAACCTGTAAATATTGAGAGAGCATTTTCATAGCTTTGGGAAACTACTGTACAGAAATGAGTAATTTGTATCTAGTTTCCCGTATTTAACAGTGGAAAGAACCATGCCAGCTCAAGAGAAACTTCCTCTCCCAATTTGCGCATTTGCAGTCGAAACGGCTATTCTTCCATCGTATTTTGGACATTTTGTAAGCTCTATCCAGGTTTTCATAAAACTCAGTCTTCAAACCATGGGGTTCATCGTTTGTTGACGACATGGTGCCGGAATAATTTGTCCTTCATTCTCCAGAGGACTTGAAGATAAGAGTGCGGGAAGGGGTCAGAAGCTTGAGGGAGAATTATAGAGTTCAGGGGTCTCCAGATAGCCTAGTGGCTAGGCTATGGATCGCCAATCCGGAGACGGCGGCGTCAACTCCCGTTCCAGTGGGGAAAATTTTCTCGACTCCCTGGGCATAGCGTATCATTGTGCTTGCCTTACAATATACAAATTCATGCAATGGCAGGCAAATAAAGCCCTTCAATTGGCAGTGCTCAAAGAACACTAAGTTGAATCGAGGGAGGCTAAGTCCCAGTGGGGACGTAAAGCCATGAAGAAGAAGAAAATAGAGTTCAGGGGATTACAGAAGAGTTGCTGGGAAATTTCAGAGAGTTTGAAGAGGGTTAAAGGGGAGTTTAAGGGAGGGCGGATTCAGGAAGATTTTACATAGATTTGATTTGTATTTAGGATAGATTTTGAAGATTTGATGGGTTTTGAGTCGTGCCAGGTGCGTTGTAAATTAGCTTCTGAGTTTGCACAAGTTTCGGGGAGATTTTAAGGTAAATTCTAGCCGTTTAGCGTGATTTCAGAGAGGACTTTATGGGCTTCAGAAGTTTTCAGGTTGAAAATATTCAAGAAATCCATTCTTTAGATTTTGTAACCTGCCAAATATTAGAATAGACCACCCTAATCCATGTGGCTTGACAGTCAGTTTAGGAACGAAAACATCATATCCAAGGCATGTGGGAATAGATGCCAACCAACTGAAATACGACGAAAGTCAAACGCCATCGTCTGAAAAATGCTTTCACCGTGTTGTGGCATCGTTCATCACCGCTCCTTCGGTATGGCTGTAGAAAATGGCTGGGAACCTGCTGAGCGGTTTAGGAATTGTGACGGTACCATACAAGTCCGGTTGACACGCGTTGTCCAAATCAGCGAATGTTCTGAATGTCTTCAGAAACATAATGAAATGGCAATAAGTTATCATCCTCTGCAAAAGCTCGTCAAGATTTATGCATGTATGTTGGCGCATTACACAAATAACGGACGACAAACATGAAATTGCTAACCGCAGACAGACGTTTCTGCCGCTGACATCGATGCATGATTGGGAAATGCAGGCGTCAACCACCGAAAAAATGAAAGGATTATTGTTCCTCCAGTACTGCAGCGCAGCTGTGCCATACGAGTGGATGCCACCGCAGCTCATAAACTCAAACAGACGATGAACATATCCCGAGTGACGTTTGATAATGAAACATCACAACCTGAACTGCAGAAGATTGAGCATGAGCATAGATGACCGTACAATTCGTAGTTGCTACTCCGTGATTGACCAGAACAATCGAAATTGCACAAGGAACCAACTAACGGAGCTTGGGAGTAGCTACCGCTCTCAATGTGCACAGTTCGAGAATTCCAGACTTTATTAGTCAATAACGGCGCCGGCCACAACCTGAACTGCAGAAGATTATTGAAAATCATGCCAAAGGCCACTGAAATGGAATTTGTTACACTCAGCGAAGTAAACTATCGAAATTCATCAAAATATCTTACGAAATGTAGCCATAACTGTAAAGTATGGATGTCATCTTATAAAATTTGAATCGTAAAATGAAAATCGAAAAATGATGCAGACTGGAATCGACCCATGAACGTCGAAATCACTGAGCTCGTGGCCAACCCACACGGCTGTCGACGCTTGAGAGTCGATTCTGCGTCATGGAGCGACCTTATGAAATTCATTCTAATCGTTATGAGATGTTGACAGGCCATCATAAGTTAGACCTTATGATAATCTTAGGTTTATTTGGCTGAGTGTAACGCAACCAAACAAACGTGACACTTGGTTCAATGTGTACGAACTTGTAAAAAATAAGGAGTTTCGTATTGATGTCAACATTGTGCCTACATAATAGAGTATTGTATTGTTCCCTGCATGCATCGCTACTGTATGGCGGTGATGAGCATCGCAGCTAATCGATCTCGTTCGCCATTGTGCGATCTTCTGGCGATATGAAACTTGGTGAGATATTTCCGATTTATTAATTTTACTAAATAAATCGTATTTCCGTATTTCTTTATTCGCTATTTTCTATCCTATCATCTATTGGAGGCTGTTTCAGTTTTGAACGCTTAGTAAGTTGATTATAAGAACTATAATGCTTGTAGAGATTTGGCCAGGTGTGTGGAGATAAGTGAGTCTATTTTATTGTAAATAGTAACGAAATCTAAATCAGCTATGGATATACTCATCTTTGCAACTCCATCTACGATTTGTGCAAGTATTTGTGCTAGCACATAGCAGCTGCTCAGCATCTTGCATAACTGTCTAACGATAATTTTAAGGAATTCGTATTCTACACATATTGTAAATCTTCATAGTAGCAGCTTTCATAACTATAGGCAGCGCGATCCTTTTCTTTTCGCGACGTTTCCGAATAGCGTGTTTTTCTGGTCTTATTTGTGTGGTAGTAAAATTGAATTTTCTCGGTGAAGAAACTGTTCCGGAACATGAAGTAAACACAAAAAGTTGCCTTTTCAAACCAGTCTCGATTTCTCTTCACTAACTTTTCACAAAACTATCCCGTTTTCTAACAATTAACGTTTTTCGTGATTTTTCCATACGATTTGACAGTTCTTGACTACCATGCTTCCGTGAGCTGGATGTGGGAATTTGAGAAAGTTGAGAACCGAGAGTAGCACGGACGATGCATTGAATACAAGTGATGGTGTCGCCGCCGGGATGTCAGCGCTGGAAAGTAGACGCTATAAAAGTTCTTGCATGCAATTTTCACTGCTGGCGCCAACTGAGAGCAATCAATACACTACATTTTGCTCGAATTCCTTTTTATGTAATTTCTGAAAATTTCTTCAAAACTACTTTAAGAGAGTTTTAGTTTATATAGCTAAGCTAAGCTAAGCTTATTCTGAGATTAACCTAAATGTTCCTTTTTTCCTTGGGCGTTGAGTATCTGCGTGCCTCCACAGGGTATACACATGCAAAATGGTAGATGAAGCTCTCAGGTCATACTGTGGAAGAACTTATAGAACACAAAGCTAAGAAGCAGGCTTGTCCTACTGGAACGTTACGCCAAGAAGAAGAGGAAGTCTTCTTGAGATTCTTCCATGAGTTTCTTCTGAGATTCGTCTTGATGTTCTTTCTGAATTTCCTTCAAGAGATCCGCCGATGTTTTCTTCAAAAGTTCCAAAGGGACTTTTTCCAACATTTTTCACCAATAAGAGAAAATCAAAGCTTGTTTTTCTCAGAGATGGCACCACCACATTTAAAGTAAAATCATTTTTCTTGTATGGACAAATCACTGCGGCTTGCACTTGTTCCGCATCGCAGCGATTTGTACCCTGGGGCAAAAAGTTGCAAATTAGAAACAAAATCATTATCCCTATGCGTTTCTTCCGGATTCATTGCAGTAATAGAGAATTAATTGCACCACCATACAAATTTCAAGCTGTTTTCATCTTTTTTCCTGTCTGGCATTTTCCACCCGTGTTGCGCATGATGTGTCGACTGGATAGGTGCCAGGCGGCGCCGCTGTATATATAAAAAAAACACATGGAACACGAGGACCGTCTACGTTCGCATAGCGTAACCTTCGCTGTTACTTTACACTATTATCACGTTTACCGCATTTATCAGAAAAGCGCCTCTAGCGGCACTCTAGCATAAACGCAGCTGATTGCTTCCCATTTATTACACCTCCATACAAATTTCAAGCTGTTTACCTCATTTTTTGTGAATGGCACATTCCACCCATGTTGGGCATGATGCTTCGAGTAGACATGTGCCAAGCGATACCGCTGTATATGTAAAAAAAAACAGGTGGAAACAGGAGCGCCGTCTACGATCCTGTAGCGCAACCATCTCTGTTACTTTACACAGTGATAACGTTTACTGCATTTATCAAAAAAGCGCCTCTACCGGCACTCTAGCAGAAACTACTTGCTTCCCTTTGTTTCCAACACTTTCAAATAATCCTTCAGGAGGTTCTGCAGAAAATCGTCCATAAATTGCTTAAGGAAGCCCTTCTGAAAATCTTCCAGGTGTTCTTTCTGGGTAGGCTGCAGAAATTCCTCCTGAAAAACCTTCAATTCCTTGTGAGATTCGTCCAGGTTCTCCGAGGAATTGACGGCATGCACCATTAGTATGGGACACGCTTGTATGGAAAAAATGAATCTTCGCTCCAGTCGACTTTCTAGATCCCATTTAGGTCCCATGTGAACTGTGCAAAATTTCAGCGCAATCGGTGAAACTATAGTTTAGCGCAAGCGGTTCAAAGTTTGCATAGGATTTACTATGGGGAAAGATACGCTTTCATACAAAAAATCCCAGAGGTTGCCCTTTGTCTCCTTAATTCAAATCGATCAACGCATCTTGTAGAAAAATCATTTATGAAACTTTCCTTCGAAGGCCGCAAAACGATTGGATGCTTGTTGAAAAAGTTATTGATTTATTACCGATAAGTGATCTTACGAACGACTTTTTGTTTTGTTTTATCAGCAGCACTGCTGCCGTTTTTGCATGGGGTGGCGGGAGGACGTTTTTTTGGCTGGTCCTAAATGTATGGGCTCAACTTTTAGCAAGGAAACCAGATGTTTTGTTTTGATTTTCTGATGTGCGGTCTTTAATAAAAGCCGACGTTGCGGTCCTTGGATTAAACTATCGGACCTTCTTAAACGTTCTCTAGATGATGACCGACTACTCCATTCGATCACATTCGGGCATCATCTAGATTCAATTGCTACAGTATTTCCTACGAAAATACAGTGTCCTACCGGCAAAGCTGGACCATAAGCATTCATGACTCACACCAAACCTCCCACCATCTAACCAGCTGTAACCCTCTCGAAACTGACACAACGCAACAAAATTTTCATTGCTTAGAATCAAGCCCTGAAAATAAATTTGGCCTGCTAATGCATGGATTGTAGCAATATTAGGGTCTTGATGTCTCGCACTGAACCAGTCTATACATAGACTATTATTGTTCAGGATTCTAGATTTTGGTCAATCATGCATATTTATATTAACGTATCCATTTTATTATTGCTTTACCCTCGGGAATGCAAGAAAAAAGTTTCCGCTGAAGAGTGTCAGCCGCCAGCAGCTGCAAGTTGAGCGTCATTCAACAGAGTTTCCTACAACGCCCACCAGCCCTGACACTACTTTCCCACCAAGAGACAGAGCAAATTGTTTCTGGTAGCCACGCTTTGTCAATATTGATGTTCTTCGAAAAAGTTGGCGAACGCCAGCAAGAAGGGTGAAGAATTTGGCAATGGTTATTTTAGAAGGAACTTCACCAATTGTGGAGGAGGAGTCGGAAGCTAGCGTATCTACAATATGGTCCTTTTCTTAGTTGTCCTCTGGGTCGGAGGCGTAAGGTTCATGATTTATGCAGACTCTGAAGTAAGGAGGAATCTGAAAAGATTTGAAACTGAAAGAAGGTGAACAAAATAATAGGATTCCAAATTATTGGACAGATATGAGGGTCTATTAGGGAGTGTAAAAGGAGGAAGGATACTGATCGAAGAGAAGTGGATCATTTAATTCAATTTCCATGGAAAACGTTTGACTGCACGATGACTTCTCATCTTATTCAATCAAAATGAAAATGCTCAAACAATTATCTTGGTCCATTACACATGTATCGAGTAGCAGGCAGCTATGATGATGAGTTTTCAAACATATGTATTACCCAATTAGTACAAAATCATGCATAGTTGATACGGATGTGTAATCACAGTTAAAAACAAACTTAGCTTATCAACAGTACGAAAAAATGAAACTTCCATCACAAAAAAAACTTTAAATATCGGATGGACTTTCGCCACACTTATCGCGTCGTTAAAGCTTCCGAAAAATGTTCGCACCAAATATTTCCAAACCCGAAACGGCAATTTCGTTGAGGATCCTCCTCTTAGCTTCCAACTGACCTGTAAAGTGTCATAAATTGACTTGTTAAGCCATCCTTTTCGCAACTCTATGGCCCCTCGGTCGGTCGGTCGGTCCGAACGGGAGTGGTATGCACCTCCGCTGCTCCGTTGAATACAATAAAAGCTTCGGTAGGTAGGTATACGGTTCCCCAAACGGTTTTCCACACGTTATCGTGCTGCCGTACCGTTATTGCCGGTGATGCCATTTGTTTCCTGGACTGTTCGGAGAATGTTTTCATAGGCTACAACAGTCCAATCCAAGGAAAGAGCATAATAAAAAGTGAAACAAAAGTGCAATCAAGTTCTACCCTGCCCGAGTTGGTAGTACAAAATCGCAAAAAAGCTGTTGAAGCTGTCGTCACCGGGTAGTAACGTCCACCTATGCTTTCTTAAGTCTTAGATGAAGCGGTTAAAGTGAAGGAGTGTTCCAAGATTTAAATTTCTAGACAATCTGATAATATTCAAGATTTTCTTTAACCTGTTATAAAATCTAATTATTAACCAGAATGGTGGGCTTCGTGGCTATGTGGGTAGCGGCGTCAGTCTTTCTAGCATATTGTGTGTGCCACGGAGTGAGGGTTCGATTTCCGTGTTGTCCGTTGTCTAATGTTAGTGATTGTTCAGTCTGTGCAACATCTGGTTGAAGACGGTGTAGTGTCTTTCAAAAAACTATCTAATAACTGTCCTTAGCCCATATCCTACCAGAGCCTTATTTATAGGACAGTACTTTGGAAGTGAATGTCTTGAGAATTACACAATATTTTAGCTTACTGTTTCGGAGATTCTGTTAAAAAAATCCGTACTGCGTGCATGGTGAGCAACTTACTTCAGATTTTTTTTCTTCCACTGTTCTACTGGAGATTTCTGCAGAAATTCTTTTAAAAATATCTCTGGAGGCTACAGAGATATCTTCAGGAAGTACCGCAAGTTTTTCAATGGAGTTGTTTAAAAGTTACTGTAAAACTTTCAGAGATTCCTTCGGAAATTCTACCAACGATCCCTTCAAGGCCTCCTTCAGAGATTCTCGCAGAAATTTATTCAAAGATTTTTTTTCAGATTTTTTTATTGTTCAATCACATAACCTAATTTACAGCTCTTTTGTCCACTAGGGCACTCCGTGAGCAATTCCAGTTGGAAGCTGTACTTACTCTTTGTACTGCGCCTAAATGTATTCTATTCTAATTCTACTATATCGAACTGGTTGCCGTTGCGCTGCTAACACTTTCTACCCTTATCCTTGTAGAATAATGAGCACGAGGATGTGGATGTGTGGCTGTTAGTTGTTTCCAGGGAGGGCGCAGGCACGTCAAACTCGAACAAACTACGCCTACCTAACATGCATCGAGCGGGCTTTCCCAAACAACACAATGCGATTTCGCGGGCCATCCCCATCGACAAAACAAACCGATTTCCAAGCAGGATTCGACCAGGCTTCTGGTCGCGTTGCCAGTCACACTAACACACTCGCAAAAGATGAACAGTAGGCCTACCTTGCCGCATGCGGGTCCCCTGGTTGTTTCTTTTGCCAGGCCGATTGGGGGTCTATTATGAGGTACCGTTCGCTAATGCCTAAGTATCCGGGTCCGTTTGAGCCATGGGCTCAGAAGAGGGTCAGTGTCAGCTGCTCTCAGGGGGAAAGAGCAACTGACGAGAGTGCCGGGGTTGGGATCGAACCCATGACCATCTGCTTATGAAGCAAACGTGTTGCCAATTGCGCCACGGGTCCCGGCATTTTAAAAAAAATCCATAAGAAATGTCTTCTGGGTTTCCCGCAGGAATTGTTTGAGATCTCCTCTGGGATTATTAGAAGCTCTTCCAGAAATTGCGCAAACATACTGGAAAAGTTCTTGATAGAATCTCCAAAGCAGTTTCTATAGAAATTCCTGGTCATAGTCTGAAGGGAGCTCTCGCAAAACTCCTGATGATACCTTTGGAGATTCCTAGAAGAAGCTTTTGAAAATTTTTGAGAGGAATTCCTGGACAAAAAATCATGAAGCATTTCTAAAAAAAATCTGAATAAATGCGTAGAAGATTACTTGAAGAAACTTCTCTAGTACCTCCCTATTTCCAAGAAAAAAAATAATGGTAAACGTTTGGATGTACACTGCAACGATAAATAGCTTGAAGCGTTTCTGAAAACATTTCTGGAGAAATGCGTCGGAGAATTTTTGAAGAAATCTCTTACAGAATATCTGTAGAAATTACAGACAAAAGCACTGGAGGAATCCTTGGAAAAATCCCGAAGATACCTCTGGAGGAATTTTTGGGAGAATTTCCCATATAATTTCTGAAGGGATTGGTACACAAAAAATATATATTTCTGATGGAGATCGTGCAGAAACAAAAAAAGAAAATCCTGGTTCAACTCTTCTAAGAACCGCTGAAAAAAAAAATGGAGGATTCTTTAAAAAAACATCTGAAAGAACTGAAGAACCCTCGGGAGGCATACAAAAATGGAATTTCTCAATAAAAAAAATCCTTAAAGCATACCAACGAATAGATTCTGCAGGAATTTTTGATAATTTTCTAGACAAATTTCTAAATAAAATTTGGAGTTAAAACTGAAGCGATCTCATGAAGAAGGAAAGAAACTCCGATTCTCTGTGAAGAAAATTGTCCTGGAACTGCATGTATAAAAAACATCTAGAGGAATTCCTGAAGATACCCCTGAAGCAGTTTTGGAAGAATTTCTTGAGAAATTTTGAGACTTTTTTTAAGAAATACTAAAAAACCTCCTGGAAGAAACTCTTGTGAAAAAAATTCCTTAAGAAATTTTCGATGAAATACATGAAGAAATAAATGCACAAACATGTGTAGGAATCCATGGAGAAATTTCTTAAAGAATTTCAGAGCAAATCACGGAGGAATATCTAAAATAATTATTGAAGAAATTTGTTTGCAAGTTACAAGATAAATCATTAGATCTTTTTTTGAAAAATTGCAGAAAAAGACAGACGAAAAACTCCGGTTGAATTTCCTCAAAGAATCTTTGGTGGATTCAATGAGGAAACTTTAACAGAAGAAAAACATGAACAGGAATGTATTTAACCCGGAAGAATCTTGAGAGGAATTTACAGAGAAATTCTTGCTTAAACCATTTTGAATAATCCGGCAAGATTCCTGTTTTAAAGCTAGGGATTTTCTTGGAATACTCAAATCTCAGGAAAGCGCAATATTGAAGACATTTTCATTGCGGTGTATCAGTACAGGGGGCGCTAAAATTTACAAAATTTTGAGTAACCAGTAAAATCTTGAATCACCATTCTAGCACTGATTTCTACCAGGTTTTATCTTTTAATTCCTCACTAGAATTCAGTTAGGATTCATCTCAGAATTTCTCAAAAATTATTCCAGAATTCCGGAACTTTTCAAACATTCTTTTAAGATTCCTCCAAGAAATTCCCCAGATTTTTCAGAAATTCCTGCAGTAATTTCTCTCAAGATTCTTCCAAGAATTTCCTTTGATTTTTTTTTCAGGTATTACACCCGGGATTTTTTCATTGATTTCTGACGATATTCTTTTAGAAATTGTCCCGGATTTTTTTTTTTTTTTCAAATGTCTCCTAAGTTTCCATCAAGGATTCCTTCTGGAATTCCATCAGGTATTTTTCGCAAGATTCTTTCACAGATTCCTCTCGGGATTTCTTCACTGATTTCTACTTCCGTTGATCCTTCCTATAGAAAACAGGGATTTATCCTTCAGGAATTCTATTGAGGATTTCTCCATTAATTGTTTCAAGTATGTATATTTCACCAAGTATTCACTTTTGTTTTATTTTATTCCTCCCTCGACTCCTTGAGAAATTGCTTCCGATATTGCGTCCGTGTCCGTATTCCGCATTCCTCCCGAAATTCATTAAGGGATTCCTTCTGATTTTTCCGGGGTTTCTCCCATGATTCCCTCTGAGATTTCTCCCGGGATTTCTTATTAGCTTTTATGGACTCATTCGGCATTTTCCCTGAGATTCCTACAGTAATCAATCACGGTATTCTATTCAGAATTCTTTCCAGGATTCCTGCATTTATCATTCCTAGGTTTTATCCAGGAACTTCTCTTGGGATTCCTTCAGGAATTAATCGAAGATTCTGTCAAGCATTCTTTCTAGAATTTTTGCTTCCAGGATTCTTCTACGTGTTATTTCCAAGAAGGATTACTTCAGAAATTCTTCCCGAGATTCCTTCAGAATCTTCAGGAATTTCTCCCCAAATTTCTTCCGTGATTCTTCCCGGAATTCCTGAACTGATTTCTTCCAAGATCCCTCCAGAGATTTATTCAGGGATTCTCTCAATGATGCTTTCTGGTAACCCTTCTGGAGCTCCTCCCGAGATTTTTTCAGCGCCTTTTCCAGGACATCCAGAGAAACTTTTTTGAGATTCTTTCAGGAATGGGACATTCACTTCAGAAATTCCTCCAGATTTTTTCATATATTTTCTCTCGGTATTCCTTCAGGAACTTCTCCCGAGCTTCCTTCGCGTATTCCACCCAAATATCTGCATAAACTATTCACAGTATACCTTCAAAGAGTTCTCCCAGGATGTATTGATTGATTTCCGGATTTCCCATGAGGATTTCATCAATAATTTTTTCCAGGTTTTCTTCAAAGATTCTCCAAAAATTTCTATAGGGATTTCACCCGGTATTCCCTCATAGAAACCTCCCGGAATTACTTTATGGATTTCTCCCGAGGTTCTTTTCGGGTTTTCTCCTGCATTCTTTGAGAGATTCCTTCATAGATTTCTTCCGTGGTTCCTGCATTGATTCTTCCTGAATTTCTTTTAGGGATTCTGCGCACAATTTCTTCCGAGGTTTTTTTCAGGGAATTCTTCGAAGATAACTTTATTGCTTTCTCCAGTAATCATTCTGGGATTCTTCCAGGGATTCCTTTTTTGATTTCTACTGGGATTCCGTCCGAGATAGTTTCAGGAATTCCTCTAGCATTCTCTCAGGTACTCCTCCTCAGATTACTCCATGATTCTTTCATAGATTCGTCCCAGTATTCCTTCAAAGTTTTTTTTTTGCCAGGATTTCAAAGAGATTCCTCTTGTGATTGCTCCCGAACTTTGTTGAGGGACTCTCCCGTGATTCCTTCCGATATTTCTCCTAGGGGTTTTTTTTCTGAGACTGTATACTGCACGTGGGGGAGAATCATTTCTGAATGTGATTTGATTATTACTATCAGTGAATGGTGTCAAGACATGTTCGTATAAAACATTCTTCTAGAAGCTGGGCCGCCAAACCCACTGAAAATCTTTTGATTTCCCAATGAAAATTGGCAACTTCCGGTTTTTCGTGCTTGTAATTATAGTTTTTTGGTAATTTTATTACCAGCCAAGTGTTTCCAAAGAGATTGAGACATACATGGAGGCGCATGGTTGGTGATGTCTACGCTATCAATGTTAGGAATCATTCAAATATGACGACCATCGTTTCAATGTTTTCATGAAGTGATACCCCATAGCCTTTTTGCATCATTTCCGTCTTACGAATCAGTTTTAAAAATCGCTGAAAATCGATGAAAATGCATTAGTTTAGTGTATATTTTTGATGAATTATCACGCAAATATTGCCTAGTTGCTGTTACCACTTTGAAAGCCTAACAAATGAGGTTATTTATCATTGCAAACGAGGAATGTTTGAAAAATGGCCTCTTACCCCACTTTCCCCTACGCTTCTAGAAGCAGAAGAATGTCCAAAATTGTAAAAAAATTACCATTATTTATAAACATTCCCTTACAAAAAATCCTGGACCGATCGAGAATCCAACCCAGTCACATTTACATTTAGTATGGTCTTACTGAATAAAACTGTTTAAGCTAGATTAAATAAGAAAAAGGGTGTAAGAGAAAACTAAGCGAAGTTTTGAAGATAGATAAACATTCCTGTAGTAAGCCGTAATGTAATCTAGCAGTCATTCTTCTATTTTTTTTTCTTTCTTGAGTGGTTGTCATCTCTTTCGTTCATTTAGAGCTGTCTTGCATCTACACGGATCAGAATGTGACAATATTATGAAACGTGAGCTAACTAGCTACTAAAATTATGAGATGTTGAAAACTACATCGTAGATTCCCATTTTTTTTTTCTTGACTGCACATTTATTCGATTCTATTCTATTCTATTCTATTCTCTTCTATTCTATTCTATTCTATTCTATTCTATTCTATTCTATTCTATTCTATTCTATTCTATTCTATTCTATTCTATTCTATTCTATTCTATTCTATTCTATTCTATTCTATTCTATTCTATTCTATTCTATTCTATTCTATTCTATTCTATTCTATTCTATTCTATTCTATTCTATTCTATTCTATTCTAGTGCTTGCATAGCCAATGTTGAAAAGCATCATGGAAATACCGGAATTTCTTCCGATATTTTCTTGTCAGCATTAATATTTGTAGCATATCGCCGAGATGACACAAATACTAAAACGGCCAGGCCCACTGTGCAGACTAATGGGTTTGAAGACAATTCAAAAATTTGCGGCAATCAGGTTATCCACTTATGAATAGCATGATTGACGCATGTTTTTGCATTCGATAATTGAAGAAACGGGGACAACCGAACCAACCGTTTCATTTTAGGGGAATGAGTATTGTATGTTGAATCGGTGGGAGTGGCGTGGCTAAGAAAGTTAATGCACACTCCATATCAGCGCGATTTCTTGAGATGAGGAAGTGATATTGACATCGAGTGCCCAGGCCCTAATGCCTAAGGCTTAAGCGCCTGTACTCGCTCTCTGAAACGAAAAGAAAAGTACCCCTTATCCCCTTCAAGCTAAAAATGCATGTAAACATTAAATATGTATAGGATTCACGATTTTTACAAAAATACAAGCGCAATAAAATAAACAGAAACGAACTTATCATGAATAATATAAAATGCGTACAGTGCTCCACTATCCATGAGCTAGAACTTTGATGAACAAAGTAACGCCAAATGTCTTTTCAATGTTAAGTTACAACATGTACAATAAATTTTCATCATTTCTGCAGTGAACAACTCTTATTCAAAAGGATTTAGGAGCAACCCGGAATTTGATTTGAACTCGAATACTTCATAACACACTCTTGTCCCACTCTAACTTTTGCTCTACATCTCACCTTTGTTGAGACAATATTTCAGAACTTTGGCAACATATCTAGGATGTGAATTAGGATGGTTATTAATGGACATTTTTCTGGCAAAAACGCAAATAGCAAGGAAATGGTCTATAGGCAACAAAAAACTTGTCTCATTTGCCTGACTACCAATTATTAAATAAGAGTTTGTAGTCTGCTGTTATAAGATATAATAAAAAAGAATTCTCACCAAGTTTTCCGTAGTAAACTCCGTTCAATATCTTGAAAGAATGGGCTGCCAGTAAACCTCCATAGTACAGTCAGTTCTGCTATGACACTTGTGACGAGCTTTTGAAACAGGCTACCGAATCCAAACAATCTTCAAGACAACTTGCGTGCTCCCGGGGTACCACTTCCCTTGCCTCATCGTATGTTTATATTATTTCCAATTAATTTAAGAACTTCAGGAATTCACGGGGATTTAAGAAAAAAAATGTTCAAGTTTAAAAATAATGACAGGACTAGTGCAGCTTGAGAAAAATACGTTCTCTTGACAGCACATTTATTATATTGGAACGTAACTAGGGTAAGTATTCCAATTATGGCTAAAGTACCAATCATTCGCCATAGTTGATTTTCACCCTTTACCGATGTAAACCCACAATAAAAAAATGTGAACAACAGATCACGTTTACAAAAGATGGTTGCACTCATTTAAACTCCACATTTTGCTCAAACTATCGTAGAAATAAATCATTTTCCTTAAAATTTCGGCTTCCTTGCACCCTTTTTCACCATAATATATGTTATGTAAGTTATGGCTAATTCAATAAGGCAGTGGTGCTCAAACTGCGGCCCGCGGGCCGCATGCGGCCCTCGAAGCTCTTGAATGCGGCCCGCAGAGTCCTTTGGAAAAAAGTTACTGAACGTTCACAATGATGAAAAAAATATGATTTTAATGCTCAATGTTATGAAATGTCTATTTTTCATTTATGATGAAATGATTTCAATGTCAGCATCAATACTTTTAATAACTGTTCATGATTGAAAAAGTTGTATTATAAATTATTTTAGTTCATGTTAATCCTAACTGTAATTATTTTGAAATATTTGGTCTTACGGAGGTGAAATTGAAAACAAGTACAAGTCTCATTTCTTTCAAAAAGTGGTTTCAATACTCTCCACAAAATCTTTTGTTTGGTTAATAATTCATACAATTAGTAATGAGCAATAACTTTAGGCAAATATTATGTTTGTAATATAAAACTTCCACCATGCCACAGTCACTGACTACAGTTTCTTCAATAGTTTGGTGCTAGATTTTGAAAATGAAAAAAATGATTGACTACAGATGATTCACAATTCGAAAGAATTTCCGATTCTCAATATGTCTTCAATGGTCAAACTGAGATCTTTGAAAGAATTGAAGTGCAAGAGAAACTTATAGAAATTATCCAAAAATCTATGATTTTCCTATGATAAAATTGTGATAAAATGAGATCAATTTCAAGATAATTTTTTTCCTGCGGCCCGTGGCTCAGACGCAAAATCTCAATTTGGCCCGCGGTATACATCAACCTGAGCACCACTGCAATAAGGAATGTTAGCAAATACAGTCGAACTTCCATGAGTCGATGTTCCTTGACTCGATATCGACTCATGGAGGTAAATTTTTCCATACTGAAAAATAATTTCTGGGTTACTATGATGGTCCCCCCAAAAAGCTTTTTTTGTTCCACTTCTCGATATTTCCTTGAGTCGATGGTCCCTTCAATATCGACTCATGGAGGTTTTACTGTAGAGCGAAAAGGAATCGAAGTTAAAAAAATGTGACCATAACTGGTACAGGGTTCCTATCATTAGCACACGCTGATATGAATACAAAAAGTAGTTTTTGCTCCGTTTCTTTATTTTTCCTGTAAAGTATGGAAACAAAGCTATCTGTTATTAACATATTGATGACATTCTTTGGTCTTCTCGTTATTTTGATAGAAATAGTTTTCCTTAGGTAGTGCCATAATTGGTACATAATTCATTTGAAAAGATTTGAATTGTGAGACACCTTGGGCGTTAATGGGTAATATACATTATATGATAGCTCCGTATTTCTGTTTCCTCAGCAATCAGATGAACCAAATTCAGTTCAAGACTCCAATCGTTGCCAATTTATATTTTTGCTCCATCAGCTGTCAAAAAGGCGTTAATCTGAAATATCCAATCCTTAAGATATGATTCCCTCTGGTCAATCTCACAAAACTTTTTCCCATCCGAGTCATTCGCAGCACGTTTTCCACTCGACCGCTCGCGCCGAACAGATCTTCTCGATTTCAGACCACAAGGAGACAGACAGTTGTCATCAATTTTTCTTGCCGTTCTGCCCAAAATGAGTTTTCCCCGGTGGTGGTGGTGTCGTTCTACCACTCTGATTGCTCACGGGCTTTCGGTGGATCCTGTGTCTCCTGGTTGATGCCGAGCCGATACGACGACGAAACGACAATAGAAAAGCATAACACAGAAAATTGTCATACCCATTTCGGCTAACCGACGATGTGTTCGGTGATGTTGTGTGAGATAGAGGCACCACAGGGACAGAACATGTAAGGTACCCCGGGGCAAGTGAGAATCCGGGGCAAGTGAGACCTACGGCTATAATTTTATCTATTTTTATTTTTAAGGCAAACATTCTTCATGGAAAACATAGGTATCACACCAAAGGATACTTTGAATTAAAAAATTGTTATTGTGCTCACCATAAAGAGACCATATATGTTATTGTTGTTCATATGTAATTTTCAATTCACTAAGTGAGATTAACGTACTCTACTATATTCGTCGTTTAATAATATAATATCATATAAAGTCAAACTTTTTCGGTTTCAGGATAATCTTTGGAGTGCTTTCAAATTATTTTAAGCGAAAAAGATGTAATTTATTTCCATTTATTACCTTTAGTTAACTGCTCAAACTTGCCCCAGTGCATTTCAGCATCTGGGGCAAGTGAGACCTATGAGAATAAACAAACACAATGTCATAGTTTGATCTCGCTGTTTTCAGCCTAAGTCGAAATTCACACAAAAGTGAAGTAAAAAGCAGTTCCTTAAATAATAAATCGTTGAATTATGCTTAATTACTTCAATTCTGATGATGAAGCTATTGTTTAAAATGGTAAAGTCTTGGGTAAAACATTTTTTTTTTCGAAACCATCTATTTTTCATATTTTCATCTAAGCAAATTCTATTTTTTTTCGTTTTTCTTTGCATAATGAGTTTTTCTTAGTGTTAAGAAACCGGCCATAAAGTATGAAAAAAATGGAAAGCGACTTATTCAAAGTTCATGATTTAAAAATTTTTATTTAATGATCGGGATATTATGTAAGGGGAAACATAACATCTGTAAATCTTGAAAAATCTCTTGGCGAGATTCATCAACTATGTAATATGAAAAGCAAGTTTGGAAATCTTCCGGCATTTAACTGTATAGCGCTTTTTGTATAAAAAAATCACTTTGTGTTGCACAAGATGCTATTGTTAAATCAACTTTTTTTCTCAGTGATTCGTTATTATATATGTTACGTAATTTATGCACGATACCACAAAACACTTCCAACATAAATCGCTAAACATAGTTATTCGTATAAGCTATTTATAATTTATGCTACCTTACATATAAATATGCAGCAGCTACATTAAGGCATTTGTACAAACATTCCGAATGAGTCCCACTTGCCCCGTGATACGGAGTAAATTAAAAACTGCTCCACTTTTCATTATATACATAATATATAGGATGTAAAAATTTTGAAACAGTTTTAATGCCCGTTATTAAGGAGAAATATACCAACAATGTCTTTTAGAACCATTGGAATTATAAAATTATTTATTTTTAGAATTTTTCGGCTTGACAAAACCAAACTAGCATTTTTTTAGGTCCCACTTGCCCCGGGGTACCTTATCCGTCGAGGGAATTTATGAAATTGGTTAGGTTGTTAATGATGCTTTTCCTGTTATCTGATGAACGAGTTAGATGGATGTGTCCAATTTCACCGATCGAGTTGGGCAGATGATGCGAAAACGTCCATCAATATGCTTGTCAATGGAATACATGGAAATGATTTGATTTTTGTGCGAAACAGGTTTTTTAAAATTGCAAGTGGGAGTCATATTCCTTCAATCGTACGGATATGTACATCAGCGACTAAAAATTCAATTTCTTCATGTGTTTCCCATTAACCTTGCTTGAGTGAGAAGTACAGAGAATGGCCAAAATGTTTGAGATAGGCAACTTTTTTCCCCCTAAAAAAATTACATGCTGTAACTTTTCATGGAGTGCATCAAAAAATCTCAAATTTTGACTGTTTTTCAACCTATTATATGTGCATCATTGTTACAAATTTGGACTCGATTGAATAATTTTTCGCGAAGTTATAACCGTTCGGGTAAAACACTATTTTTTAGGCAACTCAATTTTGAGCTGTCATATCTCGGAAACTAGTGAATCGAATTGAATGAATTTTTTAACGTTTATCAACAATATATTGATACTTAATACCAAGGTTGCGACCATTCATTTGCAAAGATTTACATTCATTTGTGTTGGGGGCATAACCATTGAACGGACGATCTACACATTTTGAAAGCAGCATTTCTGTAGTGCAGCTTCAAAGCTGTAATATTTATTTAATTATTTACAAACAAACAATAACAATAACATATTCAAACTTACATTAAGTGTATAATTCCGCAATTTACAACGGCTAAACCTTCCAACCTTCATAACAGTTTATACGTTTTCTACTGCCTCTAATTCGTTCATACAGTGTTGCCAGTTTCACCAAATTCACCACAACAATCTCCCACCCGTGAAACTGGTAACATAATGAATCGAAAGCCTAAACCTATCTTATTCGACGCATAGCGAAGCAAGTTCAATTTATATATATCCTGACCACGATCCTGACAAATAAAAATGTACGATACAAAAAAACTATAACTGAAATAGGAGAATGTTGTAGAACTGCATAATTGCATCGAATCGTACATTCGATTTATTCCCCCAGGGTCATAAACTACGAACACTGTCAGTAACGACATGTTTACCACATCCCTTACAGTATGCGGCAGGAAAAAATGCGAAAGTGTTTTTCAACTTCAAACCTAATTTTCGTCCATTTGACGTTAACCAATCTATGTTTCAACGTTCCATGATCTCTAATAGGCTAGTTTTCTGAAAAGTAAATTAAAAAAAAATCCATTTTGGTCACTAACATTTACAGGGCGGCGCCTGAAACTGAAGACAATCAAAATTTTTAAACCGCAGAAAAGTACACAGGTCGCTAAATTTCGTATCTGGCAAAACAAATTTTTTAATTTGCTCTACAATATCATCAAATATATGTACTTATTTCATCTAGTATGTGAAACTACATGGCTCTGGATCAGTTTGGTCTGGTTGTTCATCGAATTTAAGCAAATTTTGTTACTGTTATAGTCATTTTGTTTAATGACCATTGGGCGCGCAGTTTTTTGATACCCGCTTATTAGGCTTACATTATCACATGTTAAACATCAAATATGTTTACACTGAAACCTCCATTTAAGTCGATGCATGACTGATCGAAAATAATTTTTACCATGCAGGCAATGACAAAAATATAGACTTTTATATTTTTTAACACTTCGCATGACAAAGGAGATTTGTCAAAAAATATAAAACTGTATAGTTTAGTCATTGCCTGTACGGTAAAAATTATTTTCGATCAGTCATGCATCGACTTAAATGGAGGTTTCAGTGTATTTTTATTTTGCAGTGCTAGAATATAGACATTGACTGATACACTGTCATGGAAAAATAGTCATATATATCCCAAATTTAGCGTGCAATAGTGCCTTGAACTTTTCGCATTTTTTCCTGCCGCACCCTGTAGTGCACTCTGGTCCCAGGCAACAGATTCGCCACATTTGTTGTATGCAAGTTTGCATTCTACTTTTGCTTTTTCCTTTTGATTCGTACTAATCCTCACTTCATAGGGATAAAGATACAAACGAAAACAGTTGATCACATTCTTCTTTTCACTTTGCCCTATTTGTTCTTTGCGTGAATCTTAAACAGCATCAACACAGCGCTTGGGAAGAATACTGTTTGGTCGTTGTTTACAGACTTGTTGATGGTTAATTGCTCTGAATTGATGGTCAGTGGAATCAGATGGTGATAAGCTTGCATCTGCAGCTGGTAGTAGTTTACTTTTTGAACTTTTTCCAGCATCTTCAGCAGCGAATTCGCTAATCACTTTCATTCTTCTGATCGCGAACTCCAATTTTATTCTCTTTGCGGCCCTTTCATACTCTTCATTGATTTCCGCTAATTCTCGCTGATACTTTTCTTCCATACGCCTTTCTTTTTCCTCATACTCTTCGCGCCAATTTCTCCCCTGCTCTTCCAGCAATGGGAGGCTACGAATTGTACTGGTCATGGCTAGGAAGCTATTCTATTCCGTATTCGAACTTAATCTTTGAAGCTTGTTGGGGGCATCACCATTGAACGGACGATCTACACATTTTGAAAGCAGCATTTCTGTAGTGCAGCTTCAAAGCTGTAATATTTATTTAATTATTTACAAACAAACAATAACAATAACATATTAAAACTTACATTAAGTGTATAATTCCGCAATTTACAACGGCTAAACCTTCCAACCTTCATAACAGCTTATACGTTTTCTACTGCCTCTAATTCGTTCAAACAGTGTTGCCAGTTTCACCAAATTCACCACAACAATTTTCTTTTATTTCAGTTCAGAAGCATACTATCGAAAAACTATGTATGGATGAATTTAACCTTGTAGTTTTATCTGAATATTTGCCGAATAACATTGGGGTCGCAAACGTCTACCAAAGTCGTGAGCGAGCTGTGAAGGCAACTCTCCACGCGGTGAATGTAAATTTCATTCATGCTGTGGAAAGTTGCCTTCACAGCTCGCTCACGACTTTGGAATGCGTGTGCGACCCCAATGTTATTCGGCAAACTTTCAGATAAAACTACAAGGTTAAATTCATCCATACATTGTTTTTCGATAACATGCTTCTGAACTGAGATAATAGCAAATGAATGTAAATCTTTGCAAATGAATGGTTGCAACCTTGCTTAATACAACGTTATAAAATGTAATATTTTCTCACGGCGAATTAAGTTATACCAGGTTGAATTTTTTACCCATATAGAGGAAAATAAGTCAAATTTACAATACCACACAAAAATTACTAAATGTGATCTTCCTTTAATCTAAACAGGCTCTAATATATCTGATTAACCCTAAAAGGGATACCTTCATGGCCTCAGTTTCGTCACCTCGCTGAGTGTGTTCCGTCAAAGACGAGCTCAGAAAGGCGCCTGGGGTCCAATGGACCCCAGGTATCCCTTTTAGGGTTAAAGATAACTTGAGAACAGAAGTGGAAAACCTTTGGACATCAACACTAAAATTTATTGGCATTGACGTAAAAAAATATATATTTTTTCGAAAAAATCCAAAAAGTGTCAATCCATGATAACTTTTTTCAACGTTCAAAAAGTATCTATGTTTTAATAGTTTGAGAAGCATTTATATATTGTTAGTGTACGTATTAAATTCATTCAATTTGGTTCACTGGTTTCCGAGATATGACAGGTCAAAAATGAGTTGTCTAAAAAATAGTGTTTTACCCGAACGGCTCTAACTTTGCGAAAGAATAATCAATCGAGCCCAAATTTGCACCAATGATACACATATAATAGGTAGACAAACAGTCAAATTTTTTTGATGCACTCTATGAAAAGTTATAGCATGTTGAACTTTTTTGTGAAAGAAAAAAAAAGTTGCCTATCTCTAACATTTTGGCCATTCCCTGTATCAGAACAAAATGAGTTTTGTTTTTTGTCATCTTCCTTCTCTTTCAAAAACATTATACGAATTATTTTAGCAGTTTCTACAGATTAACCTTAGGTGTTGAATGGCCACCAGAAGAACGTCTGCCATCTTACGATGATATTCATACAATGTACCACTCGGTGCCAAAAACTGCCGGAAGCTACAGAAGCAATCCACTTCAATTTCCCATTGTGCGCTTGTACTTACTTATAAATGGGCAAGACCCTCCGGACGACATGATGAGAAACAAACAATCATCACAATGTAAGCCACGAAAGCTACGCAACTTCTGCTGGAAGCTGTTGCTTCTGCCTAAGACCAGGTTGATAAACTGATGTTTCCCCCATAGTGCGTCATACTCAAATGTTGTAATCCAAGTATTGGTAAAAGTACAGTCTTACCCTAATCTCAATTTATTGCTTAATATTTAAAAAAAATACACAGATAAACTGTAGCGAAAGCAGTTCGAATCCCGATCAATAATTTAAGTTTTTTAAATCAGAATGTTGAGTGATTTGACTATTGGGAGATTAAAAAATCTGAATGGGGAGAAACCAATCTAAATTCCAAAACTTTAGAAAGATTCGATACGGAACGTCGCCGTCGGAGTGAGAAAAAAAGGCTGTTTTGGATTTCATAATAGAAATATAAAAAAATGTCTTGCATATAGTATATTCCCTAATTATTTGTCGATTTGTCGATTATTTGACCGTTTACTTTTTGTTTAGTAATTATTTGAAAATTCTTCTAGGAATTCCTCCGAGAATTCTACCAGAAAATCGTTTAATAATCGCTCCAGGAATTTCTCCATGAATTCCTTCAAGAATTCTACCAGGAATTTCCTTAAGAATTTCTCTAAAAATTCTGCCAAGAATTCCTCGAGGTATTTCTCAAAGAATTTCTTTAGGAATTCCTCACAGACTTCTGCCAAGAAATTCTCCAAGCATTCCTCTAGGAATTCCTCCAAGAGTTTCACCAGGAATTCCTCAAAGAATTTCTCCAGAAACCCGCAGGAAATCGTCCAGAAATTCTTCCAACAATTACTCCAAAAATGCATCACTTTTTCAAGGAATTCTAACAGAAATTATGTCAAGAAATCCTCCAGGAACTTCTTCAGGAATTACTCGAAGAAATCTTCCAGGGATTTTTCAAGAATTCCTCCAGAAATTCCCCAGGGTTTTTCAAGAAACCTGTACTAATTCCTCAAGAAAATACTCCTGGGATTACTCTCAGAATTCATCCGAGAGTTCCTTCAGGGATTTCCTCAGAAATACCTCAGAAAAATGCTAAGGAATTTAATCTAGAGTTCCTCACGAAATTCCTCCAGAAACTCCTTCAGGTATTACTCCAGGAATTCTTTCAGGAATTCCTTAATAAATTCTTCTTGGAATTCCTTCAGGAAGTACTCGACGAATTCCTCAAGGATTTCTCCAAGAATTCATCTAGAAATTCCTCCAAGACATATGCCTAGAATTTTTCCAAGAATCCCTCCAGGAATTCCTCCAAAAAATCAAACACTACCTTCCCCAAGAGTTTCTTCAAGGGTCCCTCTGTAACATCTGCCAAGAATCCCTTGCGGGATTGCGCCAGGAATATCTCCAAGGATTCTTTCATGAAATTCTTTGAAGAATTCATCCAAAAATCTTCCAGATTCCTTCATGAATACCTCCAAGATTCTTCAGGAAACCTCTAGAAATACCTCAAGAAAATAATTCTGGGACAGCCCCAGAGATTCCTTCGAGAATTATTTCAGATTATTCTCCAGGAACTGCTCCGAAACTGTTTCTCAGAATTCCTTCAAGAATTTCTTCAGGACATACTCCAAAAATTCTGTTAAGAATTCATCAAAAAATCCCATCAGGAATTTCCCCAAGAATTTCTCCACAATTTCTCCAAAAAATCCTCCAGCATTTTTTATTTCAAAAATTTCTTCATTTATTCCTCCAAAATTTCTGCTAAGAATTCCTCTAAGAATCCGTCCAGGAATTTCTCCTGGATATACTCCAGGATATTGTAGGAAGAATAATTGAATAGAAAATTAGAAATAGTTAAAGTGTTGGGAATTTCATTGGAACATTAATATCAGTGTAATAGGGATAGTTGGATTCTGCAATATACCAACATCCGAGCTGTCGGCGACGTCGACGGTGCGGTGGGTAGGCATCCGAGTGGCGCGCGCTTGCATGAATCTGAGCGAGGGAGAAACTTCAGTGACGAGAGTGTGAAAAGGATAGCAACAGAAAGAAGGCTTGTGAATGGGATGAGTGTGCATTGAGTTTTTCAGTTTGGAAACGGAGTTTGTGGGAGAATAATGTGACAAATGAGTTTGTGGTACAAGTGCGGAATAAAAGTAAAATGAGAAACACAAATGAATTTAATTGTTTAATTTGTTCGCCGAATCCTACAGATATATTCCAGAAATTCGTCCCGCAAGTACTCCAGCAAATCCATCAGAAATTGCTCCAGGAATTTCTCTAGGGATTACTCTACGAATTCATCCTGGAATTACTACAGGAATTCCTCTAAAAATTGTTCCGGAAAATGCTCCAGGAATTCCTACAAGACATATTCCAGGAAATACTCCAAAAACTCCTCCAGGAATTGCTCCAGCAGTTTCCCCAGAAATTTCTCCAGGATTTCCTCCATGAATTATTCAAGGAAGTGCTCCAGGAATTCCTTCAGGAATTACTCTAGAAAATAAAAATTAAAAAAAAAATCCTCCAGGAGATACTTTTAAAATTCCCCGGGATATTCTTTGAAAAGTCCTTCACAAATTACTACATGAATTCTTCCAGAAAGTACTCCAGGATTTTCTCCAAAAAAATCTTCAAGAAATTCTTGAAGAAATTCCTGGAAGCATTCTTGCAGGAATTCTTTAAGGAATTCCTTAACGAAATTTTCAAGGAGCTCATGGATAAATTCCTAGAAAGATTCTTGGTAGAATTAAAGAAAAGGTCTTAAAAGTATTCCTCAAAAAAAAAAAAAATCCTGAAGTAGTTCATTGAAGCGAATTCTGGAAGGAATTCTGGATTGTTGGAGGAATTCTTGCGGAAAGTGTTGGAGGAATTCCCGGTGGAATTTTTTGATTATTTCCTGAAGGAATTCGTGAACGAATTCCTGGGGGATTCCTGTAGGTATTTCTGGAAGAATTTCTGAAGAATTTCCTGGAAGAATTCCTGAAGGTATTTTTTGGAAAACCCCTGGTATTCCAAAACTAATTTAAAAGGAATCTCTGGTCAAATTCCTGGGGGGATTTCTGGAGGATTTTTTTACGTAAAAATTGGGGCAGGTCTTGGATAAATTCTTATCGGACTTCCTATCGGAAATCTTAAGGGAATTTCTGGAGGAATTCCTGGACGGATTCTTGGAGGAGTTCCTAGCAGAAATTTTGGAGGAATAACTGGAGGAATTCTTGGAAAAATTCCTGGAGGAATTTTCGGAGAAATTCGTGATGCCTGATAAAATTCCTTATGAAATTCATGCAAAAATTCCTGGAAAAATTCTTGGAAATATACTGGGAAGAAGTCTCGGAGCAGTTCCGGGAAAATTGCATAAAAGAGTTGTCCCACGAGTATTTTCTTAAGGAATTTCTGGAAGTTCCCTGAAGAATTTTCCCAAGTAGCACCTGCAACTAAAATGGAAATGATCATCGTTGCAAACATGTTGCAACTGAGTTTTCATGAAACAAACAAAATTAAAACCTAATAAAATTCTGTTGTTAATGCCAAACTGAGGTGTAACAGTTTTATAACAACTACCAAAATGAAAACAAACGTCATCATTAGTTAAAACTTGCGAAACCAATTTGTAACTGAAGTATAATCTGTTTGTTTCAACGAATCTTAGTTACAACCGTTTACAAACCAAATCAACCAAAACATTGATTCTGATTGTTATAAACGTGTTGCACCTGGAACTTATTTAGAACATAACGAACAATTTTGACAGGAGAGGTAGAAGTTCCAAAATGTGCAGCAAAATGTTTTTGTGACCATGAAAAATATAAAATGTACTTTAAAAAACCAAAATGTTTCAAAAATAAAGAAATCATGTTCAAATAAAATGTAAACTTTTCTTCATTAAGTTATCGTTCCAGTTATATTCCAAATTTTATTAAATTAAAGTGGTAAAATAGAAAAAAATCTGATTGGAAGTATAATATTGACCCAATAAAAAATTCTGCCTCATTTTCGCAGTACTGAACGACTGGTATCTACCACTGGGAAGATTTGAATATACGGGGTTTTGAGAAATCTTACGTAACGTACAAAAATATTGGGAGTTTTCCACGAAAAATTTTACAATGGGTTTACATTTTTTACAAAAAACGTGCAATTTTCGTTACGTAATAAATGGACAGCCTCTTGTCGACGTAAATGAGAAGTACACGTTCAAGTGTCTGCTTTTTTGGTTGTTTATGTCCTGCACGGAAAAATCAAACTACCTTATTTTGGGTCAATTTTACCCTAAAATGAGTATATCAAATTGATTAGTTACCCAAAATTAGGTTGTTTTTCCTCTCTCCCCCACAGATGTTGTCGTAAATAAACAGAGATGCGTCTATCCAACGGGAGTCGTTGAGGTCAATAAGCCAATTTTGGGTAAATGTAGATTTAACCAAATTTGGGTTGAATGAAGGGGGTCTTGGGCCGAATTTACCTACTCTTGTGTATATTTTTAGCTGGAGGTAAAGGGAATTTACCTTGCGTGAGTTTAATCGATTCACTCAAATGTTGACTTATTGGGCCGAACTATGGGATTGCGTCAAAACCATCCAATTTTGGGTAGTTTGGTGGTTCCGTGTACCGCGTGCAGCATTGTTGTACTTTGTCAATTCGGATTCCCATAGAGATGATTTAGCAAATAGTATCTTCCTAAATTCTAAAATTAATTTTCAGCATTTTACGGGTGCATTAAATAAGCTGCTGAAATGCACTCCGTCAAAGCAATATGGCGAGTTATTTTTTACCACAAAAGCCTAAATTTTCACTCGCAAAATGATAGGTAGACTGAGGCGCGTTGAGAATACGGAGCTAAAATGCGTAACTCACCGATAAATGGCCGGGGTTCTGCTAAACCGAACTAAGCGCCAAAAAGTTTATTCCGAGATAATTAAGCTTCAAGTTCATCCACTCAGAAATAAATAACAACTAAGATTATTTGAAACTTTTTCGCACACATGTAACTTACAAGCCTTTATTAACCATCAGAGATGAAGAAAACATGTAAATTATTTATAATCATTGATATAATACCATTTAATTTCTCAGTACTTTGCACTCAGTTCACTCTGGCTGAACAAAAACATTGAAATATGGTTTATAGTTCAGTGTGGTTGACTGTGTTTCTTTGTTTCAGAGAAAACCAGTCGGAATGTGATAAAAAAATCTCGATTTTTGTCTATGAAGTTGAAATCGATATCACTCACAATCCTTTACATGAATCAGAGAGGACGCGTAGTATGGTAGCACAAAGGTCTCAAAATAGTGTGAAATGTAAACAGCGGAAGCCCTCCCAGCTCAGCCCTTCCCACCTATGTTTTTTTTATAGGCGGTGCATGTGCAGGCACAGAACAAGAGTGATTATGTCAAATGATGTCCTTGCATGTCCTGAGGTTCTGAGATGTGAAAATGGAGCAATTTGTGTAATTCAAATTTATACTGGTCGAAGAAAACCATGAAAATGATCTGCCAAAGTGAACTGAGACAAAAAAAATTCGAAAATATTAAAGAGATTCGAACTTGGGTCCTTGAAGTGATAACCAAGCACGTTACCTCTAGGTCATTTTACTTAGCTGAAGGTCAGTTGTTAAGTCTGAATCAAGTTATAAACATTCTTCTGTAGCATGGTTTTCGTGAAAACGCCATTTTTCGATCAGCCAAAGCGAACCAAGTGTTTGATTTTTTTCAAGCTTTATTATTCTTATTAGCCTTGTTGTTCAATGACGGCTCCTGGGTTGAATAATCAGTATGAGGTGTATCAACATAACGCATGTATTCAAAGCCAGTTCATCTTTGTATTGTTGAGAATAAATTGATTTTTAAATGCAGTGGATTTGGTTCGGTCTGGCTGACTGTGATTTGGAAAAATGGCGATCAACGCCATCGAAATCCAAATCGATCCTCCAACACCCGTATTTTTGATTACGTGTTAAATTCTCTCACAGATTGTTACTATGAGTCGGTTAGAAGTTAGAAATCTGACAGCGATGAGGAAAACTTGAAATGTTCATTATTTGGACCAAAACTAAAATATTTCGCTGATTCTATGGAATGGTTTACAGTTCACTCTGGTTGGATGCAATTTTGTTTTTTGTATTTTCTGCCAAACAGAAATTTTGAATTTACTCCACGAAGAGCTGTCAGAATTACTGGATTTTTACACGAAAAGAAGATCATCATATTCTTCATCTAATGGTTAAGAAAACTCAATTTTTCAAAAAATGGTCTTTGGTTCGGTTTAGCAGAACCCCGACCAAATCTGGAACGACACACAAATTGACGTTCTCGGTCAGCCTTACTTTCGGCATATTTATGCACACAATTTATTAATCACATGAACGAAATTGTTGATGCATTATTACTGGCAGTGACGAATGTGGTGACTGGCTGACTAGTTGTCGAATCGGTCACCATTTTTTAAGTCGACTATAAGTTGTATCTCGGTTATAAATCGATTGCGTATTAAAACCGTTCATATCACGAATGGATGTTTTATATTGGCTCCACCTCTTGCGCTTTTTTGGTTGCAATTAAGTCGTTAATAAGACGATTGGTTCAAAAGGCATAACTTTCAATATAGTTGCATACAAATTACAGGAACTTATTAATGTCCAAGTGTGTTGCTTGGGTTGGAGGTATTCATAAAGTAATTTCTAGAAGATTTTTTGGATGAATTCTTGAAGGAAATACTTGAACAAATCCTTGGAGGCAGTCCTGCAAAATATCAGTCTCAGTGCCTGTTTTTCAGCCGAAAATGAATGACTCCGGCGGTCGTTTTCAGCTCCTCGATGTGAGAACTGACAGAGTCCGAGAGCTCCATTCGTGAGCGACCCAACAAGATCAATTCGCAATCATCCACACACTACTCATGCTGAAAGGCCATTCGTCTCAAGCGGTGGCTTGTGAGAGTGAGTGCCCTATACGCTACCACGGGTGAAAACACTTAACTACAGAAAAATGAATGGAAATTTAGCCCTGTCAGCTCTCGCTTTCAGCACGCTGCGTGCGAGTGTGAGTACCTATTTCATTTCGCTCCCGTGTTGCTGATCGGAAAACAACAATGACAGGAAAACCAAAACAGAGAAAATGAAAAAAGCAAAATATCGCTATCATAAAGGCCTGTCGAAAAATTGCAGCACTGCTTGGAGGTATTTGTGGAAAAATTACTGAAGGGATTGTTGGCAGAAGTTATAGAGTGACCCCTAGTGAAATTCTTGAGGAATGTCCTGTAGGATATTTTTAAGGAATTCCTGGAGGGATTCTTGGAATAATTCTAGACAGTTTTCTTGGAGGAGTTCCTGGACGAATTCTTGGGGGAATTCCTAAAGATATTATAAGAGGAATTCCTGGATGAATTTATGGAGGACTTCCTGGTGTGATTCTAAGAAGAACTTATTAAGGAACTCCTGAAAGAGTTCCTGGAAGAACTGCTGGAATAGTTCCTAAAGGAGTTCCTGGAGTAATTTTGGGAGGATTTTTTGTTGTAACTTTTTAAGAATTTTGGAGGAATTCTTAAAAAAATCCCAAAAATATCTGGAGGAATTCCTGGAAGAATTCTTCGAGGAATTCCTGAAGAAGTTCCTGGAGGATTATCTGAAGTAATTTCTGCTGAAGTTCCTTGAAATTTTTCTTCGCAAATTCCTGGAGGAATTTCTGGAGAAATGCTTGAAAGTAATCTCTGATGTTTCTCTGCAGTTGGAAGAATTTCTGGACGATTTCCTGCGGACTTCTGGAGAAATTCTCTGAGGAATTCCTGGAGAAACTCTTGGTGGAATTCCTGGAGGAATGCTTGGAGAATTTCTTGGAAGAAGTCTATGAGCAGTTCTTGTAGAACTTCTTGGAGAAATACCTAGAGGAATTCTTTGAGAAACTCTTGGCAGATTTTTTAGAGAAATTCTTAAAGTTCGTAGTAGAATTTTTGAAGGAATTCTTGGAGAAATTCCGGGAGCGATTCTTGTACAAATTTCTGGTCGAATTCTCGAAGGAGTTCCTGGAAGAATTTACGGCGAATTTCTCGAAAAACTCCTGGAGGAACTCTTCCAGGAATTATTGGCCGATATTCTTGGAGGAATATCTGGTAAGATTCTACTCCTACTATACCCACATAACACATGCTATCACTGTACCTACCGAGCCACCTCAAGGCAAGCTTCCTTGCAGTCCGGAAAGAAGAAAAAAGTTCCAATGAAAGAGCAAAGAAAATCTCTCCCACACAAAAAAAACGGAAAGTCTTTGCTTTCCACCTGGGGGTGAGTGACTTTTGTCAGCAGTAGTGCATACGTGCGTGCGTATATGTGTTGCTCTTGTTTGCGAATGAGCGCGTTCGGAAAATTTATGATTTAATGGGAACAATGAGAAATTGGTCTTCCGGAAAGCAGGCAGATAATGCCCATGGGTAGACGATTCAGCCAGTACCTAGGTAGGTACCAGCTCGACTCGGGTGCCTCATATGGATGTTTGCTTTCTTGTCTGTGTCTACACACCGGAATGGTTGGAGGGCAGTCAGTGCTTAATGTGAGTGGTATTTATTTTCATGGATGCTTTTGGCATTGGAATGTTTTTGTTTGCTGTTAAGGTGAATGTAGAAGTTTTGATTACATATGGGGTGGCAGTGCCTTAGCTCGTTGTCGATTGGAGACAAGCCGCAAAGCAGAGAAGCATGAGCGATCATTTGATAATACATAGTGGCATTCCTGTGCACACCGGAACTTTTACGTAATTGCTCCATCAAGAAAAATATTGATCATTGAGTTTGAAAGAGCATCACCCTTCTTCTATCCATCCAAGATCATAAATTTCATAAATTTCTCCATGGATTTCTTCGAACTATCTTCCAATTATTCTTACAGCAATATCTATAATTATTCTTACATTATCACTCTCACTGAAATATGTTTCACCAGCGATCAGTTTAGAAATATCTCCCAAGTTTCCTTCAGAAATTCTTCCAGAGATTTCTTTAATAAATTCTCCAAAGTTTTCTAAAAAAAAAATGACTAAGAATTTCAATTGAAAACCAAAATGCGCCACGTTAAAAATTTTCCATTCTCAACCCTCTCCTATAGCAAACTTTTAGTATGGTCCTTTGAAATTTGTATATGGGTCACCACCCTTTTAATTTTAATTTTCACTCCCTCCTTAAAGCAGATGTTTCTTCTTCAGAAATACTTCCAGAAATTCCTTCATGCAGTCGTCCTAGGATTGTTTAAGGAATTCTTCAATAAAGTCCTGCAATAACTCATTCAGGGATTTTCCATGAATTTTTCCACGGCTCTAAGTAGGTATTCCTCCAGAGATACCTGCAAAAAATCATACAGAGATTCTTTCAAGAGTTCCTCTGTGTATTCCTCAATGTGTTTTCTCGGTAATTCTTCAAGGATTTCTTCCAAAGATGCCTTTGAGAATTTCTCTCGAAATCTACCCTAAAAACTACTTCAGAAATGCCTTTGGAAATTTTTTATTAGAAGTTTCTATTATACCCTACAGTAGTTTGAGTTTTTCTCTAGACATTTCCCAGGATGTCTTGACTTTTTCCGTTTTTTTTTAGAAAATTCACAAATTTTGATAAGGGAACTCCACCATGAGTTTCTCAAGCAGTTTCTTCAGGTATTACTCAGGGAATTTCTTGAGCAATACCTTCTACGATTTCTTCGGGAATTTCTCTAGGATTTTTACAGATATTCATACAGCTTTTTTTTAAGAATATCTACAGGAATCAGACAGTAAATTTATTGAAAAAGTTATTCAAGAGTTCATTCAGAAGTCCCTCCACGGAATCTTACTGATTTTTTTTTTCAGGAATTCTCCCAGATATATATATATATTTCCAGAAACTACTTCAGCAGTTTTGGGTGTTTTCCATGAATGTTAGCAACAGATTTTCAAAAAATCATCAGTGAATGTTTTTGAAATTATTTCAAAAGCTCTTTTAGGAATACCTTGAAAAATTTCGTTCAAAGTTGAAAAAAAAATCTAGAAGGATTCTTTCTGGTACTGCTCCTGCGATTCCTTCTGAAATATCTCTTCAAAATATTTCTTTAGAATATACTACAAACGATAACAGCGATTGTAAGTTAGTGTTCGCGCACATAAGAGCGTCTGTACTGATCTGTGGTTATCTAATTAATCACTGGAGTTTCACAAATGATAATCACTGAATGGTACGCGGTCTGTCTGAATACTTCGGTTTATTGGTCAGAATAATCGGGTCTGTTTCACACGAAACTTTTTGGTCTGATTAACTATACAAGTACTTAACTTAATATTGACACGATAACTTGTATTTCGAGGACGGAACTATTACAACGGACGCGGGACTTGTTACACGATACGATATGGACGGATACTTTGATACAAAACTACTATATTGATACTATATTCTGACAATGATACATTGATACTGATTTGGACTAGAACATGGCTGTGGTTAAATACTATTTGGCTGACCTTTTGAACCCTTTTGGTGCATTGTACTGTGTGAAGAATGCGCTTATGTACGTGATCTATTATTACTGATGGTTACAATTACTACATTGTTGCATTTTACTAAGCGTACAGAGAAACTTCTCTAATGCGGATCAAAACCTAATCTCAAGCTTAAACAGTTCGATTTATTAATTTCAAAGTACAAAAAACTTCACAATAAACCTTGCAGAACCCCTGAAGAAGACCAAAAAAGTGGGCGAATCGATGGGCAAAATCTAACAGTATCTTTTGATTTCCTCGAGACTACTTAGCCGTTAGCATACCTATCCTATTCAGTCGAACCCTCCCAATCCATATCTCCTTAGATTCCTTCAGAGTTTCCTCTAGGAAGTCTTTCAGATGTTACTTCACGGATTTTACAGAAATTCTTCATGAAATTACACAAAAAAACGGAAAAAATTGGGGATTCCCTGAAGGAACTACTGAAGATACCTCTGGAGATTCCAAGAAAAAAAATATGAACATTTCCTGAAGGGATTTCTGAACAAAATTCTCTGAAGCAATTATTGAAGAAATCTATGAAAGAGTTTGAGATGGGGATCTGGAGGAATTCCCAGAGGGAGCATCCATTTAGTACGTCACGCTAAAATTAGGAAATTTCTACCCCCTCCCCCCTTCGTACGGAGTTTTCCTGTACTTGATACATTGCCTGTCACACTTTCACAAATCCCCCCCTCCCCCCTAGGACCGTGACGTACTTAATGGATAGCCCCAGAAGAATTTTATGAGAAAAAAATCTGAAGTAACCTTTGTAGATGTTTCTAGAGGAGCCCTTAGGGAATATCTGGGAAGAACCCCTTGAGATAACTCTGGATGGATTGAAAGAAAAAATCCTGGAGAATGGTCTGAAAAAAATCCCTGAAGAGATTTCTAAAGGGTTTTTTTACAATTGTATGTCCTTTTTAAATGTTGCATCAAGAAATAATCGCTAGAAGAATTTCCGTAGGAAATCTAGCCGAAATTTGAAACAAATCCGGAAGGAAATTTTTGAAGGAACCACTAATATATATATTTCTAGAGAATTGATTTTTTCGAAGAATTCTCTAAAGGATGTCCGGAAATCTGGAGAATACTCTGTAGCAATTCCTTGAAGAATTTCTTGAGATAATCCTGAAGAAACGCCAACAAATAAAACCTGCAAGAGTCTCTTGAGAAATTACTGAAAAAAAAAGGATGGACGTAATCTTTGATGAAACTTCTAAAGGATTTGCTACAATTTTTTAAAGAATTTCTGCAAGAATTGATTTTTTTAAGAATGACTGAGTGAAAACTGGAGAAACGTCATGACGAATGCCTTGCAGAATGTCTGGAGGAATTTCTAGAGGAATTCCTGGAAACGCCTAAAAAATGCTGAAGGAAATTCCAGGAGGCGTCTGTGAAGGAATTTTTGCTGAAAACATGAAAATGGTTTCTGAAATAGGGAAAATTACCTATTCTCGGCCGTTTTGTTCTCTTCGTCTTTGGGGTTTTTTGGAATCTATTGAACTCAGATTTGGTCTCAAATCCTTCCCAACTAAGCGAAATTATATGGCCAAGTTTCAGGCAATTTGGATAACAAAAACGCCCCATGACGAAGAGAACAAACCTGCCGAAAATACCCATTGTCACCCTATTTCAAGAGAACTTTGAGAAATTTCAGTAGGAATCTTTGAGCAACTCCTAGAGGTAGACTTCATTTTTATTGAACAATCATGAATTTTGAGCTACTGGACAATAGCAGCATATGGCGTTCTAGAAATTTCCTGGTACCGGAAAAATCTAATTACACTCAAACCTGCATAAGTAATTAGTCGGGGATACTTAAATGGATCCATTACGTAAATGGATTCATTACGTAAATGGATTCTGTTTTTGACTTAAATAGAGTTCATGCTCTTCCATTGCACAATGGGTCCAGAGCCGCATTGTCGAAGACAAAAATGTTTGTGCCTGAACCATAAGTTTTAGATACATGATGTCTTTGGGAAAGTTACTTCATATTTTTCGACCTTTTTTCTCATTATTCTGACATTAGAGTGGTCCCTCTAGTTTAGCTGATCCAAACATCTGCTTATCAATAGTTTTATGTATGCTTACAAAATGTTCTCCAAAGTTGTAAAAGAACTAATTTGGAGTAAGTTTGCCGAAGAAACCATTATTCTATCTCTTATGGTTCCTAACTTATATTTTTTTAAAATAATTATGCTATGGTGATCCATGAAATTCAGTATTCTTGCAATAACTTTTAATCCATTCGTTTCTCGTATAAAATTTGCTCCGAGCACTTTTAGAACTATCTATGACGCATATTTTTTCCAAAGAGCTCAATGTTCTATCTCTCATAGTTTAAAAGATATTGGCTTTTTGCTTCAAAAATCACTTTGTTTTAAAAAGTCATATCTCAAAAAGGAGCTAATAACTCCTTTGGAAAAAATATGCGTCATTGATAGTTCTAAAAGTGCTCGGAGCAAAGTTTATACGAGAAACGAATTAAAAGTTATTGCAAGAAAACTGAATTTCATGGATCACCATAGCATAATTTTTTAAAAAAATATAAGTTAGGAACCATAAGAGATAGAATAACACAGCGTAACAAAAATTAACTTTTGGTCTGTCTCAAGAGCAAACTTATGTGTCTCCGAAGGTTTTTGGGCCGCTGAATCCGAATCCGTGCTCAGATTTGCTCCAACACGTCACAATTTTGAGCTATACCTCAATTCATAGGGCAAAATATGCGATTTTGGGCTTTTTTGACTGCAAGCCATTAAGCATGGAAATATTTTTTTTTAGCAATCAATAGGTTAATTAGTCAATTAACATCTAAATTAACGACTCATGCAAAATATTTTGTTTTACCAAATCGATTTTGATAGTTTTAAGTAATTTAAGTTAGGTACGATATTTCCCATACAAGTCACCCTCCAAAAATTGCATGCAAGTTTTCATACTAACACTAGCTGTCCCGGCAAACTTTGTCTTGCCAGTTTGACAACCGTGGAGGTCATTGTTGAACCGCCTTCTAGATTGGTTTCATTTCAATCGTGTTGGTTTTCTTCCCAGCTCATAAAAAATCTGTACTTAATTGATTTATTAACTTTTCTGGTTGATTTTTGTAACTTTTTGTACATATAAACACAGCCACCATGAAAACGAATCGAACCGTTCAAGAGTCATCCTAATCGGTTCAGCCGTTTGTGAATTTTGTTGCCTCAAAGAAATTTCAAACTCATTTTACTATATATAGATAAAATGCTTAAATCTATTAAATTTGATTAGGTAAAACGAAATACTTTGCATGAGTCGTTAATTTAGATGTTAATTGACCAATTAACCTTTTGAATGCTTAAAAAAATATTTCCATGCCTAATGGCTTGAAGTCAAAAAAGCCCAAAATCGCATATTTTGCCCTATAAATTGAGGTATAGCTCAAAATTGTGACGTGTTGGGGCAAATCTGAGCCCGGATTCGGATTCAGCGGCCCAAAAACCTTCGGAGACACATAAGTTTGCTCTTGAGACAAAAAAATGTTGCGCTGTGTAATGGTTTCTTCGGCAAACTTGCTCCAAATTAGTTCTTTTACAATTTTGGAGAACATTTTGTAAGCATACATAAAACTATTGAAAAGCAGATGTTTGGATCAGCTAAACTAGAAGGACCACCTTAATTTCAGATTAATGAGAACAAAGGTCAAAAAATATGAAGAAACTTTCATAAAGACATCATGTATCTAAAAATTATGGTTTAGGCACAAACATTTTTGTCTTCGTAAATACGGCTCTGGACCCATTGTACATTCCAGTTTCATCAAAATATTTACAGTATTATCGAAATAAGTCAATAGACCGTTAGGCCGAAAACGTTATTAGGTCGAAAGGGCCATTAGGCCGAAATAGTTGTTAGGTCGAAGAGGTCATCAGGCCGATAATTGGTCGGAAAAAAAAATTTACATAAAAGTGTTTATTTGGCCGAATAGGTCATTACATAGATTGAATTCGTGAGCCGAATAAGTCATTAGGCCGAATAGGTCATTAAGCCGAATAGATCATTAGGCCGAATAGGACATTAGGCCGAATAGGACATTAGGCCGAATAGGACATTAGGCCGAATAGGACATTAGGCCGAATAGGACATTAGGCCGAATAGGACATTAGGCCGAATAGGACATTAGGCCGAATAGGACAATAGGCCGAATAGGACATTAGGCCGAATAGGACATTAGGCCGAATAGGACATTAGGCCGAATAGGACATTAGGCCGAATAGGACATTAGGCCGAATAGGACATTAGGCCGAATAGGACATTAGGCCGAATAGGACATTAGGCCGAATAGGACATTAGGCCGAATAGGACATTAGGCCGAATAGGACATTAGGCCGAATAGGACATTAGGCCGAATAGGACATTAGGCCGAATAGGACATTAGGCCGAATAGGACATTAGGCCGAATAGGACATTAGGCCGAATAGGACATTAGGCCGAATAGGACATTAGGCCGAATAGGACATTAGGCCGAATAGGACATTAGGCCGAATAGGACATTAGGCCGAATAGGACATTAGGCCGAATAGGACATTAGGCCGAATAGGACATTAGGCCGAATAGGACATTAGGCCGAATAGGACATTAGGCCGAATAGGACATTAGGCCGAATAGGACATTAGGCCGAATAGGACATTAGGCCGAATAGGACATTAGGCCGAATAGGACATTAGGCCGAATAGGACATTAGGCCGAATAGGACATTTGGCCGAATAGGACATTTGGCCGAATAGGACATTAGGCCGAATAGGACATTAGGCCGAATAGGACATTAGGCCGAATAGGACATTAGGCCGAATAGGACATTAGGCCGAATAGGACATTAGGCCGAATAGGGCATTAGGCCGAATAGGACATTAGGCCGAATAGGACATTAGGCCGAATAGGACATTAGGCCGAATAGGACATTAGGCCAAATAGGACATTAGGCCGAATAGGACATTAGGCCGAATAGGACATTGGGCCGAATAGGACATTGGGCCGAATAGGACATTGGGCCGAATAGGACATTAGGCCGAATAGGACATTAGGCCGAATAGGACATTAGGCCGAATAGGACATTAGGCCGAATAGGTCATTAGGCCGAATAGGTCATTAGGTTTGATACAGATTTCTCCAGAAAGCATAAAAATTGGAGTTATTTTCAATAAAAACAATGGATACTTTATTAATTGCTGCTTAAACTTCAAAGAATTTATGAAATTATGTACATTTTCATACAAGTTTTAGAAAAATAAAAACCAGTAAAAATTTTAAACCGTTTAAAAGTAGTACATTTTTGTTAGTTTCTATTGAAATCTTGGACGTTCGGTGTCTGCTATACCCTGAAAAACGGTGATACAGAAAAATCTGTATTGATACAGACTTGTGATGAAAAAAATATGGCATCTCTGGTCCATAGTATGAAAAATTGTGTTGTACCTTGAGAGTCCGTACAAACAACCTGTATCTATGAAAAGAAATAACATTAAATAGAAAAAGTCAAGCATTGAGAACAAAGATATTTAGTGCACTTTTACCTTCCGACAGTCGTGCGGTTGTCAACCCCCGCCAGCTAATGCTGAGTATTAAAACGAGGTTTTATCAACGTGATATGCAAAATACAGGTTAATGAAAATTTTCCGATTTTTCTTTAGTTTATTTTGGATATTTTTTCGCTTTTTTCATAAATACTTCAAAGTCGTATAATCTCAGCTAATTTAAGTACATGTTTATTCTACAATCTGATTATTTATGCAGTTTTTTTAAAGTCCTGTTTGCCTAAGACTCCGTGTCACATATTTCAGCCTGAAACCACGCAAGACCATGGTGGGGGAAGGGGGGGGGGAGGTAAAGTTTAAAAAAAAAATGACCACGTTGTTCATGGACAGCCCCTAGGCTAACTAGAGTCTAATCCTTACTTGAATAAGAAAAGTTTACCTTCTCTTCAAACATATGCACAAATCCCCAACTGAAGTTTGTTTCAACTATGAAGAACAGATCATCAACTAAGACTATTAAATCGTTTCCTCCCACGAATGTGCTATGCAAGATTACTAACCGCACCGTTTCTACATCTCTTTACAGACTCACACAAAAAAGAGCGGCGAATAAAACCATCGGGCATCAAGCTAGACTGAGTGGAAAACTTCCACAACATAAAAAAAAGCCTAGCATATCACACAAGAAAAAAAAACAGCCCCACCGGAAACAAGATAAAAATTCTGCTCAAGGTACCTTGGAACGAGAAAGAACAAAAAGCACACCGAGCATTCTTTTTTTTCGAGTGAACAGAAGAAAATAAAAAGCGCCGACAAACATCACAATCCTCGAGTGAAACTGTTGTGCAGAGCGAGAAAAAAACGGAAATATTATGCCGGAAAATCCAATTTCTCTTGTCTTTGTTTCTAATTCCACCGCGTAATTCCGGTTATTAGCGGTCCGACCGGCACCCTGCCCAGTCTATGAGTTAAAACAAGAATAAAAATAATTTCGCTGATTAGAGTTGAAACGGGGCAGGAAGAGGTTGTTGAGCGGGAAAGGAAAAATAACGCCTCAATTGGAAACAAACTGCGAGAACGAAAAATATTCAAAGTACTTCCCTAATAAATGAGGACGGGCAAATGATTCTGCTCAGGACATCTTTTATTTTTATATAATCAGAAACATCTTTCTTTTAGTTGATTTTTCGATGTTTTTGCTTCTTCCATGAAGTTACACCAAAATTTTTGAAACGCTTCCAGCACGCCGAAAATCAGCAAAAGAAATTTCTGAATTTCAGCCACATTTTTGCTGAATTTCAGCTAAAAGTTGCTGATCAACTGTCAAATTTGCTGGATGGTTCAGCAAGTTGAAAAATAATTACTGATACTCAGTAATTTGTATTGCTGAATGAAATCAGCACGCTAAAAATCAGCAAAGTTTGCTGATTAAACTACTTAGAGTATTTGATTCATTACTTTTAATTTTTGCTATGTTTAACACTAATAAAATTTGTGAGGTTTGATCCATCTTGAATGTTTTGAGTGGAACAAGTTGCTGCATTCAAAACAAACTAAGAAGTTTCCAAACTTTTTATCTTTGCCTACATAAAAAGTTATTTGTCCATAACTGGTACGCTTGCCCTTAAGAATTAAACAATCTAAGTTCAAGAGCGAGTATCTAAAGTGTGATAGGAAAAGCGAAAATAAAACTTGAACAGGAAGAGTTTTTACAAATAATTAAGTGCAAGTTGAAGGAAACAAAGAATACCAGTGAAAATCTCGACGATAACAGTCTCCACCTGGGCCAAAGTGTTTGTGGCTAAAAAGTTTCAAGTAGTTCAAGAATCCGCTGCCACAGCAGCTCCACAGAACAAGTTAAGAAAAATAGATAAAATTGCAACGAGTTCAACGGCAATAAGCGAAAAGGAAAAACGGCCCACCACAGGTCGGTCCAACGTCAGACATAGTGGCGGACTACGAAGAGCTGAGCACCCTATCGCAGGACCTTTTCGGCGAGTTCGAGAACAGCACCGAGTTTGCATGTTACCTGCAGGCGCACCTGGATGCACAAGCCGAGGTAAGAGCATTATGTTATTTGGGTTGGATTTTCGTTTTATTTTATTTTCAAGAGAGGTTACGGTTCAGACAGCTGTTTGGGAAATAAAATATTGGTTGAATGTTTAAAATCGAGAGTGGAAATATGCTCTTGATAAGCTTGTTAGTAGTCCTATGGCATTTTCTTTAAAATAAGCATAAAAATTGAAAAATAATCCAATTTTTGTTTTTTTTTTTGCGACGAATACATTCTATGATAATTCTCCCAATTGGAAACTATTTTATGAAGCTAATGTTGGCTATTGAAACAGTTTTAGAGAATTCCTTAGCATTCCAATTGAGGATACATTAAAGATTGTTTCAGGAATTTTTCTCTAAATATTTTCGTAAATTCTTTTCAAATTTTCAGAAAATTGTCAAGAATCGTGCACGAATACTTTCGGTAATATCGCTAAGAAATCCTTCTGGAATCCTTCCATTGATTCTTTTACAAAATTCTTAGTTTCTCTTGGAATTTAATTCAAAGTTTTTTAGAGATCATTCTAGAAATTAATTTGGATTTGATTTTTCAATAAAACTACAACATGACTTCTTTCAATATTGCTTCATAGACCTTTCCGAAAATCCAACAAGATTTCCTTTTAAAAGTTCTTTAGAGCGTTTTCCATGAATCGGTTCAGAATTACCTCCAGAACTTTTCGATAGAGGATCATCCAAAAATTTCTCCTAATATTCCCTTAAAATTTCTAAAAAACCATCCCTAGATTTTTTTTTGTTCAGGAATTCGTACAAAAATTCTATTAGGAAACCATTCTCGTTTTTTTTTCAGATATGTATTCAGCGAGTCTTTAAGGGAATCAAAGTTCCAGAAAGTTCTCCAAGGGCTTCTTTAAACGTTTACACAGACTCGTTCAGAGAAAAGAAAAATTTTAAAAAAATCATAAATGTGTCTAAGGATTCCAAATCCAAGGACAACTCCAAGGATTTCTTCCAAAAAAATCCATGGAATCCTTCAGAACTTATTCCAGGAATTCGGTTTTAAAATCTATCAAGGTTTATTATTATTTATTTTTTTCAAAAAATTCTTCCAGGAATTATTTAAGAAATTTACCCAGCGCTTTCTTCAGATTTTCCCTCTCCAAAAATTAGGTACATTTATATGAGTTCATTCTGAAATTCCACCAGTTATTACTTTAGAAATTCTTCTGGGGTTTCGCTTAAAAAACCCTCGGAAATTCCCCCAGAGATCCCTTCAGTGTTTTACAGCAATTTCTTAAGAAATTATTTCAAAGATTCTTTATTAAATTTTTGCATTGGATTCTTCATGATATTTTCCAGATTTCAAGGATTTTCTTTTAGTAATTTCAACAGAAATCTATGGGGAATTGTTCTCGGAAAACCTCCAGAAATTTCTTAAAGCGTTCCTCCTTGGATAAATTTAAGAGTTTCCCGAGGAATTTCTTCGGATGTTACTCCAAAAATTCATTCAAAAGTACTAAAGAGCACTCATACATTCATGGAATGATAGGTAGAGTCCGCCTTTCTGATCACGGACCATCTCAAGGTTTCTTTCCGAAACTCCTGCTGGGATGGCTTCGTGAAGATATGTTTTTATCTCCAGCGACTTTTTAAGAATTTTATGAATTTCTTCAGAAATTTCAGCTAGGGAATTCTTCTTAACTTCTTCCAAGAAGATTTTTTTTAATTCTTCACAAAAATTCCTTTACAAATCCTCCAAGGATTGCTTCGGAAATTCTTCCCAAACTTTCTCCAAGAATTCTTTTAGAAATTCCTTCAGTGTTTGTAGAAAATCCTTGGATGATATTTTTTCCTAATTAGTCATGTGGTTCAATTAGAATTATCTCCTGGAATGTCGTTAGAGATCCTTGCAGTTCTCCAGTGATTTTCATAAGTTCTTCCATAAATTCCAGAAAATTACTGAAGAATTATTTTGGAATCCATGATGGCATTTCTAAGAAATTACTTGAGGATTTTTTGAAGAAATCCCTAAAAAAACTCCTAGAGATACCTTTTGAAACTCTCGAAGGAAATTCTTGAAATCATTTTGCAGGAATTCGTGGGAAAAAATCCTGAAGCAATTCCTAGATGAATGCCTAGAATAATACCTGAAGAAATATCTTAAAATACCCCCTTTATTATCTGAAAAAAAATATCCGAGACTTTAGGAGGAACTTTGATAATAACTCTAAATGAAAAATCTATGGAGAAATTTAATTCCTGGGTAAACTCGTAGAGGAAATGCCGAAGGAATCTTTAAAAAAATGCAGAAATCGCAAACAATAGAACTGGTGAAATTCATGAAGAAATCTTTCAATAAACTTCTGATGAATTCCTGGAGGGGTTACTGAAGGAGATCTTGTGAAAACTTCTGGAGATATCTCTGAAGGATTTTCTTATAAAATTTCTGGAGGGATTTGTACGTAAAAATCTCTAAACTATTTTCTGGAGAATTTTCTGAAAGAAGTCCTGTCCTCCTCTTCTTGGCGTAACGTCCTCACTGGGACAAAGCCTGCTTCTCAGCTTAGTGTTCAATGAGCACTTCCACAGTTTTTAACTGAGAGCTTCTTCTGCCAATGACCATTTTGCATGTGTATATCGTGTGGCAGGCACGAAGATACTCTATGCCCAAGGAAGTCAAGGAAATTTCCTTTACGAAAAGATCCTGGACCGACCGGGAATCGAACCCGTCACCCTCAGCATGGTCATGCTGAATACCCGTGCGTTTACCGCCTCGGCTATAGAAGTCCTGTAAAAACAATAAAAAAAATCCTGGAGGAATTCTGCAGAGCACCACTGAAGATATCAAAAATGTATGTTTGAAGGAATCTTTGCAAGTATTCATAGAAAAAATCTTGAAAAACTTTCTTAAATTCCTAATTTCTTCAGGAATTGTTGAGAAAATCTATGGAAAATAAAAAAAAATCTGAGAGAATTCTCTAAGAGAGGTCTGAGTAAATCCAAATGCCTGGGGAAATCCATGAAAGGACTATTTGAGAAACCCTTGGAGAACTTCCAAAGAATCTCTTGATAACTTGCAAGAGGAATTTCCAAATATATACAGGAAAAAATGGAGTAATACCTGAGAGACATTCAATCAATGATTTCAGACAAAGTTTCTTGAATAAAAGTCTGAAGAAAACCCTGGAGGAATTTCTGAAAGAGTTTCCTAATTTTTGCGAAAAGAAAATCTCCTAGAAATGCAGCTCCTCAAGATACGTTTGAGGGAATTCCTGCAGAAACCCCTGAAGAAACACCAGCATCAATGTCACTTTCGTGAATAATTCAATGAAAAAACGTGGAATAATTGCACATGGAAAATGTTTCCCGAAATAGTTTTTAATTAGGCACAATAGTGAAGTAGTTTCCTTTCGAACGTACCAGTATGCCGACGCTGCAACTTAAAAAACTTGAGAAATCAGTTCTGATTTAAACATGACAGCACTGACTCATTCCATTGAATTTTGAAGGGGTTATGACAAGTATTTTTCAATGAATTTCAACTATTTTTAATTGGATTTTTCCAGAATTTTCTCCAGATTTTCATCAGAAATTCAACTTTAGATTGGGGATTGTCCTATTATTATCTTCTGGAACATCTACAAAACCTCTTCTTATTTTCCTTTAAGTATTTATGTTGAAAATCTTCTAAAATTTTTTTAAAGAGCACCTCACATAATTATTTTTAGAATAGCTCCAGATATTTTTGAAAATTTTCCAAGAATATTCCCCAGGACTCTTTCAAGAATTTTCTTTACGACTCATCCAGGCGTTATTCCTAAGATTCCTCTTTGGATTATTTCAAAAGCTCTGTCAAGAGTTCTTTTTAAAATACTACTATGTATTCTTTTTTTTCAAGTATTTTTCCATGAACTCCTTCCAGGCATCATTGAGGAAATCTTCAAGAATTCCTCGAAGAGTGCTTTCAATTAACAGGAGTTCTTTGCAAAACCCCTCCTGATTTTTTTTTCAAGAATCGCTACTGCAATACTTCCAAGAATTCTCCGAGAATTCTCCCACGGGTTCATTAGGGATCTTTCCTCAGAAATAAAGTCTAGGCATCCTACTGAATTTGACAAGAATTGCATCAGATTTTACTTTTTCTTCTTTATTCATTTGCAATTTCTTTAAGAATTCTTCCATGAACTTCTTCAGGAAATTATTCAAATTTTTTCCCAAATTTTTTTCGAAAAATGTCTTCAAGAATTTTAATGAGTCTTCATTTTTTTCAGAATTTTCACCAAGAATTCTACAAGACTCTACTGGTAATTCTTCCAAGAATTCCTCCAAAAAATGATATAAGAAATCTTCCAAAAAATCCTTTATGGATTTCTCAAGGAATCCTCCTTTATCTTCATACATTATTTTAAAAATTCATCGAAAAAATCTAATATACACAATATACTCTTCCAAGGTTAACTACAAAACCTTTCACAAAGACCCTTAAAGAAACTTCTCCGAGGATTTTTCATGGAATATGTTCAATAATATTTCAAGGAAATACATCAACCAAGTTTCCTTTAATTATGTTTGTAATAAATTTCCCAAAGATTTCGTCTAAAATAAATATAAGGAATTCTACAAGATAATTTTCAGTATCCGCTGCAAAAATCTAGTAAAAATCCTTAGGAGAATTATTGATAGAATTTTTGAATTATTCATTAGCAGATTTCTTGGAAAAAATCCTGTAGGAATCTTGGGTGAAATAAATGGAGGAATCTTTGTAATATTTCTTGGGGGTATTCCTAAAAGATTTCATGGATGTATTTCTGGATGAGTCTGTGGGATTCTTGAAAAAAATGCCAAATCCTTCAAACAATTCTTGGTAGAGTCCTTGGAAGGTATCATAGAAGAATTTCTAAAGGAATCTTTAGAAGATTTTTAGATGAATCCTGGAAGGATTACCGGATGATTTCTCCAAAGAATTTACGGAAAATCCTTGGAAAATTTCCCGTGAAAGTCGTTGGAAGCATTCCCAAAGAAGGATAAATTCCTGGAGGAACCATTGGAATAATTACTGGGGAAAGAACGCATATTGGCATCCATAGAGGATATCACACAGGAATTTTTGAAGGAATCCTTGGAGGGATTTCTTGAGAAACTGCTGAAAAAATCTTGGAGAAATATTTGGAGAATTTCCAGTAGGAATCCTAGCCGAAAATTTCGGAGTAAACCCTCGGAGAAATTCTGTGGGAATCCCAAATAACTATTTAAACGCATTCTCTGAAAGAATTCTGTAAGTATTTCTGCAGAAATCTTGAAAAAAATTCAAGAGGAATCATTGAGGGAATTTGTGGAGAAATTATTGGATGAATCCATTGAAGAGTTCCTACAAGAATACTTTGCACAACTTTCTGGGAGGATGCTTAAAGGAATTCTTTTAGTATTATTTTCAATTTATAGAGAATTTCTTAGATTTTTCTAATAGATTCTATTAAAGTATTGAAGAGTAGAATTAGCATTAATCTAAAATACACATTAATAAGAACCAAAAACAAAAATGGTATATCTAGAAGAAGATATAACCAAATTACTTTAATCCTAGTAGCATGTTGGGGACAATATGACCCAGATAGGCATGCTGAATGAACACTACGCCGTCGGGATGTGAAAAAACTAACATCTTAGGAGTGTTAAGAGATGGATAAATCTTATTCATTAGAAGTATTTCTTTACAATTTTCTGATGGGATTGCACGAAATATCGAAGGAACCATGAAGAAATTAATGAAAGAGGTCTTCAAGAAGTCACTGGAAGGATTTTTAATGGATTTCTGCTAGAGAAAACCCGGAGATTCACAAATTTTTCTCTCGAAGGATCGTTTTTGAAAAATTCCTGATCGAAATCTTTGGAAAGTTTCGGAGGACATCCTTTGAGATTATCCTAGAAGAATGCTAGGAGGAATTTTTTTTAAAAAGTCCCTAGAGGAAAAAATCGACCGAACATTCCTGGGAAACTCCAGATATGTAAGAGCTCTAGAAAGAACTTCTGAAACTTGCAAAAGAACTTGTGGACGCATTCCTAGAGAAACCCCTAGTAGAATTTTTGGAGGTATTATTGAAATAATTCTCTGAAGAACTTTTTGGAAAGTTCTCAGAGTAGACTTTGAAAGAAATCGTGAAGAAACTTCTTGAGGAATTCCCGGAGAGAATTAAATACACGACACAAATTGTCGGATAATATTTCAAAACAGATTTCGAATGAATTATTTTTTTTAACTCCTGGAGAAGCTGAACATCTGGATGAATTCACAAAGATTTTTTCGATAAAATTAAGAAACTTCAGCAACAATTATCCGCAGAAATCCCGAAAAAATTCTCAGAAAAACTTTTGCAAAAATATAAAATCAAAATCCCGGACAAATTGCTAAATGAATTTTTGGAGGAGTAGGTACAATTTTTGTAGAAATTTGTTGCCAATTTCCTATAAGAATGAATTTTTGTAATAAGTACATACTACCGTATCCGTTCCGCTGCCGGACCCATTACATTTAGGGCTCTACACTTTGTACAGCGCCTAAATTTATTCTATGCTACTATATCTAGCTGATTACTTATTGCGCTGCTTTCCCTATTCTACTCTTCGCTTGATAGAATGGTACTTTTTTATACAGTCTAATTCAGGGTCCATTAGGGCCTGCCTACACCGATATCCAAATAACCGGGTCCGTTATTCCAACTACCAGGGCTGGGAATCGAATCCATGACCATTGACCACCCGCTTATAAAGCGAACGTGTGAATAATTGCGCCACGGACACCGGTAATTTTGGCTTTACCAAGGTTACTTCGATTTTCCCAAAGCCATTTTGAGAAATCGTTTTGTTTTGTTTTGTTTTACAAAATCGTTTTAATTTTCTCAAACTCGCTTGGCTTTGCCAAAACAATGTAGAGTTTTCTAAACCCATTTTAGTTTTGTGTATTTAATTTTTTAAGCATTACATACTTCAACTTGTAACTCTATTATCCATTTTAACCTGCATTCTCTCCCCATTCCAGATTCCATTCGATGGCTGTCCGGTCAACTTTGACAGCATCCTGTGCTGGCCGAGAACGCCAAGCAATACCTGGGCAGTGCTTCCATGCTTCAAGGAGTTCAAGGGTGTCGCTTATGATTCACGCCGTAAGTACATTTTATTCAACCACCTACCTAGTAGGCAAAACCAGCAATCACCGAATTGCCCTTTCATCCGTTCTCGTAAAGTTCCCTAATTGTTTCAACCATACACCATCGCAACGCCCCACCAGTTGTTGATATTCTGCTGCATGGGTGGTACAAACCAAAAAGTCCCTACCCCCCCCTTTCGAAATAATGCCATTCAATTTGGTGTGGAAAGTTTGCCCTGCAGTTTGGCATGAATACCATGAAACAAAATTCCGGAACTTTCGGTTCCGTGTGCTTCCGCTGAGTATCGTCCTACCCATGCATGGCACATTGCAGACAGTGGTCCATTGGGAGAAGAGTGTGCTGATGCAAAGTTCCATCCCAAGCTTAATCATTTTATTAAACTTACGAATTTTTAATGCACTGAGTGGCTTGCTGCCGGTCCGGTCTGGTTGATTGTCATCAACAACACTGAACAGTGCACCGTGTTATGGAAAGCTGTGCACGGTAGTGCTGCGCTGGTCCCGAGCAATGTACTTAACTAAGAACAAGATAATAGATCGAGTAAAAAATATTTAATTCAAAAATAAATTGGTCTTGATGTTTTTTTTTTCTAATTAGGATCCTGTAATCTGCATGAAAACGAGTACTTCCTGCCAATGTGAATTGCCAGCATTGAGTAGTAGAATTTTGTAAAAAAAAAGGGTCGTGATAAAAACCGTAGCGTAAGGCTGCCTAAGATAGCAAAAAGCCCTGGTGCTAGAAGTGACAGGATATATTTAATTTGAACGTTATTTAAACTAGCTGTACCCGGCAAATTTTGTCTTGCCTACTGCGTTTTTTGACGTTTCAAGTACCTAGTCAAGCCCAAGTCCCCGTTCAAAATGTATAAAAACCCGATTTTTATAAACTTTCAATTTGCCCATGTTTTTGCCTCATAAACCTTCCTTGGGTAAAAACTGACAGAACAAAACTTAGACGACCCAAATCCGACCATCCGTTCGCAAGTTATGCGCGGTCCCACGTATGCCACTACATTTTTATATATATAGATTCAAAAACAATTATTTATTTATTATTCTGATGATAGCCATCCAGTTCACAAAATTGCTAAAGATTTAAATTATTAACGTTAACAATTCTTCATGAACTCTTCAATGAATGGCTACAGTCTATTCCACGGAATTTGTGTTTCTTTGCTTCATTCTCTGAACCCTAAAAGGGATACCTTCATGGCCTCAGTTTCGTCACCTCGCTGAGTGTGTTCCATCAAAGACGAGCTCTGAAAGGCGCCTGGGGTCCAATGGACCCCAGGTACCCCTTTTAGGGTTAAGGAGTAGTAACGTACTTTGAGGGCTATAAAAATCGAACTTTTTTTGTTTGCATAATCTTAAAGTTTACAAACATAAGAGATGAACTATAGCCCCGGGCTGCAAATATATCTAATAAAGACATCTAATCTAACCTAAGTATACCAGCAAGCCAATAAACACTCCAAATGTTGATACATAGTGAGCACTAGAACGGTAGTACAGCCCGAAATCACGGAAAACACGATCGTGTGCATTTTTAGTGTGAAAATGTGAAAATAATATAATGTGATATTTTGCCAAGTTGTTACATAATTTAAGCAGTAGATTTTGATAAGTTCTATTTTTTAGATAAATTTATTCTAAGATTTGATAAAAAAATCTAATTCTAGATAAGCTACGATAACTTAATAGTGTCTTCGTCAAAGTTTCAGATAATATCATGCAGAAAAATCTTGCCGAAGACACTTTTTCTCTATCTTTTGAAATTAGAGATATACATATTTATAATAAATTTAGCATAAACAACTCCTTCAAATCTTGAAAAATCACTAAATCCTTTATGTCTTGAATTAGGTTTTCATGGCTTGTGATGTTCTAAACACTTCTTTAGTATATTATTATGCATCTTTTAGAAATCATCAAAGGTTTTTCTTAAAGTTTTCCAATACTGCTCGTATTATAGAAAAGATATTCAATTTGAATAGTCCTTTAATTTATTGGTGAGTTTCAAAATATTATTTTAAAATCAATCCTTATATCTTCCTTCTATTTCTTATTGCATCGGTTGCACTCAAATTACTGAGAATATTATATGTTATGAACTCTTTCACATCTTCTTGGAAGATATCTATTGAACATTTTTAAGACATCAGGAATAACCTTTGGAGAACATTAGATGGAAAATTCCGAAAAAAAATAGTGGATCTAATGATAAAAACAAAACAAAAATATCCTTGAAGACTTCTTGAAGAAATTAGAGATTTGGAGTTTTGCCCAAGAAAAATATCAAAAAAATACTGGCATTTTTGAGATCCCATGGTTTACCATAGCCGTAAATGCCCATTTATTGATTTTTGTTCACAAACTTCATAAAGACTTTTTTTTATTTATTTATTGAATAAAATAAAGTATAGTTACATACATCTTCAACGTTCTTTAACATGTACAATTGCTATCATATTCTGTTATTTTTTTTACTATTTTGCTATTGTTGTTGTTACTCTTTTACAACCAGCATGTATCTTACAAACAAAAGTTACAAAATTTTCTAAAATGTTGTTTGAACGCTCTTCGGTAATCCCAACGCATTTCGCGTATTTGTTTTTTTTTTTGTTTTAAATTAAATAGGCTACCTCCTTTGTACAAAGACTTGAATCTGCCAAAATCATTAAATGGCTACATTTGCTCCCTCGTAGAACCTGTTTCGGAATGGCCGTTGGGGAGAGAATGGGTCAAAAATGCATACTTCCACATTCATTGTTCAATAACTTTTGCTTAATTGCATGAAGAAATCCTTTGATCATTAGAAAAAAATCTTAGATAATGCACGCACAAATGATGAAAATATAGGGTAAGCGTACCAATTATGGCTATAGTACCAATTATTCGCCATAGTTAATTTTCACCCTTTAACGAAGTAAATCAAATAGAAAAAATGAGTGAACAACAGATCATGTTCACAAAAGATAGTCGCACTCATTTAAACACCACATTTTCCTCAAATCATGGTTGAAGTAAATCATTTTCCTTAAAATTTCGGCTTCCTTGCACCCTTTTTCGCCATAGTGTACCAGTTATGGCTAACCCTATAAAGAATGCATGCAATAGTGCGAAAAGGAACCGAAGGAAAATGTAACCATAACTGGTACAGGGTTCCTATCATTGGCACACGCTGTAATCAATACTAATAGTAGTTTTGGCGCCGTTTCTTTATTTTTCAGTAAAGTATGGAAACTAAGCTGTCTTTTAACTTATTGATGACATAAGTTGGTCATGTCGTTATTTTTGTATAAATAGCTTCCCGTGGGTAGTGCCATAATTGGTACACGCACCCTATTTGAAGTTAGTCAATTTTTTGGTTTTTGGTTTTTTATTTAATAACGAAGCAATATTTTCAAAATCGGTTTTAGTGCACATGTAGAGTATGGATCAAGGTATCTTCTGATTTTTTTTGAGATGGAACATGTTTTCCATTTTTGCAGAAACCATTTTTTTGTGAAATTTTATTTAAAAATGGTTTCTGCAAAAACGAAAAACATTTTCCTCCACAAAAAAAAAATCAGAAGACACCTTGATCCATACTCTACATGTGCACGAAAACCGATTAAGAAAATATTGCTTCGTTATTTAATAAAAAATCAAAAACCAAAAAGTGAGGAAATGCTTCCAGTTTCGCCTTAAAATGTGTTTGAAAATTTACCCATTCTCACCCCTTCGAAGGGGTGAGAATGGGTCAAGTTTTGGTCAAGGTTGATACTACTCATCAATTCTATATTATATGATGGCTAATCCACCTAAAAGTGTGATCTTTCATCGAGTCTTAAAAGTGACATTTTAAAAAGGCCTTATTTTCAAGCTTTTTTCGATGATTTATCAAAAATGTTTGATGGTAGATATTCAATAGCGTTTCAGTGTTTATTGACGCGAAGCCACCGTTCGAAAATCGCAAAGCGATCTATATCCTATTCTATTCAAGTTTAGACAAACTTATGTCACATTGGGTGGATTGTCACAACAATTACAGGTTGGAGATGAACCTGCCTCGGGCTGAAAATCTCCCTAATAATGCTAATAATAATAATAATTACAGGTTGCGACATTGACATTATTGTTGAACGATGGTTGAATTTCGATTCAGTGCCCATAGGGTTCAACAGGTCCAATATGTTCACAATCCAGAAATATATGAGTTCCTGACTTTTATTTGCGGCAATCACAGTCGTACAATTTATTGGACGTTACTCATTTATTTTACTCGACGTTTCGGGCATTGGGTGTGGCCTTTTTTAAGGGAAAAATGGTTTGTCGTCTTCATCTTCGACAAACCATTTTTTCCCTTGGAAAAGGCCACACCCAATGCCCGAAACGTCGAGTAAAATAAATAAGTAACGTCCAATAAATTGTATAACTGAGATAGCCGCAAATAAAAGTAAATACCAAGTTCTAGTCTCAACTACCCTTGCTACTTAAACAACACTGTTACCCAATTTGTTACTCAAACAGCATCAAATTGGGCAAGGAATCATAAAACCCACGTTTTTTTTACTATTGCATTGCAGAAACGGGGAATTAACCTACTCATCATACAAAAAACAGCTCATTACTTCAATTCTAGTACTTCACTGATTGTGTCCTATTCTGTCGAGCATTTTTACAGAATTTATCGAAAATTCCCTTAAAAAAATTTTCCCAACCATGTTCCCAACATTCTAATGAAATGTGGCCAATTGCTTTAAAAATCTTTTATAATTGCTCTGGGATTTCTTTGGCAATTATTAAACGATATTCTTTGGAAACTTAGTAGGTAATTTTTACAAAACATATTTTTTTCAGAAAGTTTTTCAGTATTTTTTTCGAATTTTCTATGATAATCTCTTCAATAATTCCTTTGCGAATCGGTTGGCAATTTCATTTTAAAATTTCTACAGATAATCTTCAGAAAATTGCAACTCATTTGTTAATACATTCAGCATTATTGAAAATTTCCAAATGTTCAAAGAAGTTTTGATAGTTTTGAAAGTTTTGAGAAACAAAGAAACTTCAAAAATTATTGTCTGAGAAATGTCCGAGTGCCCGAATAAATTCACAAGTAAAGCGCAGAATTATTCCCAAAGAATATGCCGAAGCAATCAAATAGAGAATCCCTAAAAGTGACTGTCGGAGGATTTTCCAAATCCATCAGGAATTTCTCAGAATAATGTCCATCTATGATTTTTTAAAAGAAGATTTGAAAGGTATTTTCTTGTCAAATCATCGAAGGAATTTCCAAAGGAAGTGCTGGACACCGAAGTAATTCACAAACAAAATTCTGAATAAATTTCTAAAAACATACCGACAAAGCTTACAAATTAATGTCCGAAGCAGTTTTCGGAAGAATAAAATGAATATAAAGAATTTATTCAAACGATAGAACCGCCACAGAAATTAGCCAAAGAATTGCCAAATATAATACCAAAGGAGTTTTAGAGGAATCATCGGTGAAATATCAAAACAAATTTCCAATGAGTGTGCTGATAAAATTCAATGAACCAAAGCAGCAATTCTCGAAAATGGCGAAAAGCTTGAACGAATCCTTGAAGATTTTACCCAAACAATATAAAAGGAATTACAACAGAAATTTTCGAAAAAAAAAGACGAAAGAGTTCAAATGAATTGACGAAAATATTTAGAAAGCATAACTTGAGAAATTCACAAAGCAATTTTCAAGGAATTTCACTGGAATAACCGAATCAACTGTCAAATTAATTATCGTTATTAAAATAAACTTTGGCTTTTTTCTTCAATAAGGAACTCGTTAAAAAATTACAGAAAGAACTCCTTCAGGACTCCAGAAAAAAATCCAGGAAGAATCCCGAAAGGAATTACTGTAGAAATATCAAAATTTTCAAAGGAAGAATCTCAAAAGAAACTCCTTGAAAAATCACAGGAAACTCTTGAACAAATCCAAAAAGGAAAGAGTGCGTTCCAGAAGAAATAATGATTGAAATTCCCAGAATGAATCTTTGAAGGAACTCTTGGATAAATCCCAGAAGCAACTTCTAGTCAATCTTGGAAAATCTTGAGAGATTCAAAGAAGGAATGTATTCGTAAGGGAACTCCTGAGAGAATCCTCGAAGAATCTTTTTAAAGCATTACCGGAAGGAACTGCTGGAGGTACTCTCAAAAAAGGAAATCCTAAGAAACTCCTTGACGAATCTAAGAAGAAACTTCTTGTGGATTCCTAGAGGAACACCACAAAAAACTGCTAGAGTAATTTCAGCAGGAGCTCCTGGAGGAAACTCAGGAGAAGTGTTAGAGATAACTCTCAGATCAATATCTGTAGACACTCCTGGAGGAATTCCAGAAGGAGCTCCTGAATGAATCTTAGAAAGAACTCTGGGAGGAATCTGAGAAATTTCCCTAGGAAAATCAGAAGGAAATTATTGAGGAATTCGAAAGAAACATCTGATGGAATGCCAGTAGCAATTCGTGGAGGAGTATCGCTCTGCAGTAGGCCAATTCGCTGATATTTTTTTAACTAACTGAAGTTCACCCAGTAGCCCACGGCTAAAAAAATAAATAAAATATACCACATGTTTAAAGTGATGGAAACGCATGGTCAATCCATACGTACACTCCCGTACAAAAGTTTGGGGTCACCCCCTCAAAAACTTGGAAATGTTTTTCGGTCATATCTCAGTCATCTTTCATTTAATCCACTCATTCTTGAACTCTATCGAAAGATGAAGAGTTAGATTTGATTCGTAGGTACTTTTCACAAATTTTATATGAAATTTTTAGCATAAAAAGTTCACCTAAACTTACATTCTTTTCCTAAATCTGTACGAAAAATTGTTTTCCGTCTAATTCAAAATTGGGTCGTCCAAATTTTGAAATTAAAGTTGCATTAGAACCCAATTTTTATCCTCTTTGAGAGCTATTCATTAGATTTTAGCGAAAAAATTCATAACATAATTTAAATTATCGAGTTAGGTTTACAAGTCATCGTTCAAAAGTTTGGGGTCACCTTTCAAATGAAGTTTGAGTCAGATTTTAATTCAATTCGTAATTTTTTTGGTGCAACTCCAATTCCTTCTATGATAGTTGAATGGCTAGACACAGAAATGGTTATGAAACGTTTATAAACTAAGTTCTAGACTAAGTTAAGGTAGAAAATAGTATATAAAATCCATACTAAATCAGCTAAGTTCGTTACATAAAGTGCGAAAGAGGATAGAAGTGAGATAAAAATGACTAATTGGTAAATTCTACCCTATATAGCTGTAAGTGTTAAAACCACAAATACACAATTTTCCCATAAACCATTACAATGAATGTCATTTCTCCGAATGTACTATTACATTCAAGATTTAGTGTTTTGGTGCACAGCAAAGGGATAACTTTTTGATGAAAATGCCATTTAAATTAAAATATGTAACATTCCCTAAACTTATGGATTGTGGGATAATGGTATGTTCGTGGTTATATCATTTAATGTTATTAGGGCACAATTCGCGAATCAGTCATTTTTATCTCTCTTCCATCCTCTTTGGCACTTTATATAACGTACTTATCTGATTTAGTATGGATTTTATATACCATTTTCTACCTTAACTTAGTCGAAAACTTTTGCACGATGCAGCATCCTAAGGGGTGACCCCAAACTTTTGTACGGTGACTTGTAAACCTAACTCGATAATTTAATTTATGTTATGATTTTTCCGCTAAAATCTTGTGATTTTTTAATTTTAAAATTTGGTCGACCCCATTTTGAATTACACACAAAACAATTTTTCGTGCAGATTTAGGAAAAACATGTGAGTTTAGGTGAACTATTTATTCTAAAAATTTTATACAAAAATATGTGAAAAGTACCTACGAATCAAATCTAACTCTTTATCTTTCTATAGAGTCTGAGAACGACTGGATTAAATAAAAGATGACTGAGATATGACCGAAAAACATTTCCATGTTTTTGAGGGAGTGACCCCAAACTTTTGCATGGGAGTGTATATGAGCATAAAACTTGAAATTAAAAAAAATGCAGCTCAAAAACGACTTGAAGAATATTTATAGTTTTTATTATGTGTTATGTAAAAATAGATGAGCTTTCGTTAAAAAACATAAAAAACATAAAAAAAGTATAATCGTTGTGGTCCAACATTATAAAAATCATAAAAAAAAACTGATATATTGACAAATTTTGCTTTTAAAATAATTAAAATTGAACTATAGATGACGAAGATATCACCAAATTACTTTCCCATGTTTTACGAAAGTGACCCCAAACTTTTGGCCGATACATCATATTGAGGGGTGACCCCAAACTTTTGGTCGATGACATCAAGGATTAATTTACTTAATAACTTTTTTTCTAGATTTTTTAGCTAAACTCTGTAAAAAGCAGTTCAAATCTAATAGAAAATGGGTCATATTACCGCTCTCATCTTAAAATTTGGTCGACCCAACTTCCAGCGACACTGCCGTAAGTTTATATTCATTTTTTAGAAAATTTGGCAACTTTGGGTTAAGTTTACATACACATTTTATTGAAAAAGTTTCTTTTAAATCATGTTCAAAGTTTCTTTGACTTATTATCTTTTGAATGAAACCTAGGGTTTCGAAATCGGACGCAAATTGGCGGAGATATGGGCCTAAAAAAATGACATGTTTTTGAGGGGGTGACCCCAAACTTTTGAACGGGAGTGTACATAATGGATAACTTCAGTTCGTAGTCAACAACGATTCCCTTGAGTGTGATGAGTGGTGATGACTTGTACATAGTCGGGCAAAGCCAGATAGGAGGGATCTAGAGAGGGATGATAAGAAGCACCTATCTAGCAAACAGAGAATCGTGGAATCAATTTCCATCAAACGATTCGGATTTCATTCTGCAATCTAAACTTGAATTTGTCCATCGAACATGTACTTCTGTGCAGTGAATAACTTGCTATTTAAAATTAACAAGAATAAAAAGATTGAAAAATATATTGTGGACGTCGAAGCTTCGAACTGCTCAAAGTACCTACGATACTAGGCATGGACTTCAAAATGCTCATAACAGTGCTTAATGGTTACTTGTGCAAAAAGAAATAATATTCAGCTACCATTCAAGCATAATTCGAAAGTCAGGTCTCATGAGCTGGCATTTACTCGAAAATTAAACACCAGAAAAGTTGAGTCTCAATTCGGTTTTATGACTGCCTGTTACGATCAGCACTGTTACTAAAGTGCTGCACACTTGATGACACTCGCCAGAGCTCCATTTCAGGCTGTCTGAAATGGATGCACGGAGTGGTCATTTTAGTGATTATTGCTTGAGCTCTCGGGCAATTGTGTTTCTCGCAAGAAACAAAAAACGGTGCATATTGTGATGACAGTTTCCACACTTGATTCCATTATGGTACTTTCTCATTCAAAAACAACAAAGCGAGCACAATGATTTCAAGTGGTTCTTATTAACAGTGGAGTTGGATTTTAAACGCTCTCAACGTAATTTAATATTTAAGATTTTCAACTTTATGCTGTACCTCTAAAATGATTGATAATTTTGAATACTGTTTAAAATATTTTCATTTTAAAGAATTTCATTGTTTTAAAGTGACAGTTGAGTTAGCTTACTGAAGACAACTCGCTTTGTTTTGAAATATACCTACCAGTATACAACCAACGATACCATTAATTACCTTGCCATTAATTATGGCTATCGATGTGTGCATAGATCAATTTATTCGGCGAAACGTCGGCGTAATTGCTATTCATTCATTTCAGCGCCAATAAATTGGCTGAAATGCATATCGCCAATTAATTCAGCACCTCATGCATTAATTCATTTATTTTCATAACATCCCACCCATCATCGCCATCGACTATTTATATAGTTATATAACGATTCATTGGCTTCTGGATATTGGATGTCGCCATCAGTATGACCGTATTTTTTTTCTCATTCTTATGCCATTTCAGAAAATGCAACCCGCTACTGTCATCCGGACGGAAAGTGGGACAATTACAGCCACTATACGGCGTGTCATCACATGACCGAACCACCGCCGGACATAGTCGAGGTCACGTCGATCATCTACTACTCCGGGTACATTGTTAGCCTAGTTGCGTTAAGTCTCGCTGTGATAGTTTTCGTCTACTTCAAGTAAGTGCGCGTTTGCGTTGGCCAGTAAATCCTATTCTTCCGGATCTATTTTAAAGCACCACTAGAAACAGTTTTCACCAACCTCAACGATAATCTAATTTGGGTTCTCTCTTCTTCGCAGGGATTTACGTTGCTTGCGTAACACGATCCACGCAAATCTGTTCATCACCTACATTCTGTCCGCTCTGATGTGGATTATCATTCTGACGCTGCAGGTCAGTCACGACCACGAGTCGCAATCATAGAGCTTTGATTGAATCCAGTTGAACCATTCGCACCGAGTGGTGGAGTGTGGAAAAGATAAAAACACTGGGGATTGTTATGAAAGTTCGTTACCCTCACACCCCTTTGCTTCAACAATCCAGACAATAAATTGAACTTTCGTATCAAATGTGGGATGTGCGGTGCTTCATCTTGCGTTGTTTTCGAAAAAAAATCGTAACTGTCGTTTGTTGGCAAAGTCAGGTTGATGTTTGTTATTAATATTATTATTTTGCTGAAACGACATTATGTCAAACTGATCGAGACATTACCACATGAATGCTTTACACATAGTTTACGATTGTATTTTAAATATTTAGGACAATTCCGTAAACATTGCGTAAACAAACACGGCCTTCTGGAATCCACCCACGCATCTAACCACCATTAACAGAAAGCTTGATGTTTGCGCTTTCTGTTAGTGGTGATGAGGCGTGTGAGTGGAGTTCAAAAGGCCTCAAGTCGATAGAAACGTGTCTGTTTACAAAATGTTGTTGTGGCCTTTTCAATTGTTGGTCTTGAATTGTCCGGTGTAGGAAGATAGCTACAGGTTCTCTATAGTGACAGCTGTAAAGGCGTGGGTATTCAGCATGACCATGCTGAGAGCACCTTCTTCGCCCGCAAAGATATCCACAAAGCCACCTGGAGATCACCCAACCAACAAACAGAAAATCAAATCGACACCGTTCTAATCGACGGTAAATTCTTCTTGGATATAATCAATGTCCGCACATACCGCAGTGCGAATATAGATTCGGATCACTACTTAGTAGCTATGTGCATGCGCTCAAAACGTTCGACGGTTATCACCACGCGTCGAAGTCGAACGCCGCGGCTCAACATCGAACAGCTGCGTAACGTAGAAGTGGCTCAAGACTACGCGCAGCAGCTAGCAGTGGCCCTACCAACGGAGGAGCAGCTTGGCACAGCTACACTTGAAGATGGCTGGAGGGACATCCGATCCGCCATAGCTCGGCTACAGCACTAGGCTTCGCGACTCCGAATCACAGAAACGACTGGTACGACGGCGAATGTTAACAGTTGAAAAACGAGAAGAATGCAGCATGGACGAGAATGTTGCAACAACGTACGAGAGCGAATGAGGCACGTTACAGACAAGCGTGGAACAGGTAGAACTCATTCGCCCGAAAGAAGAAGCGCCAGCAGGAAGAATGAGATCGCGAAGCGATGGAAGAGCTGTACCGCGCTAAGGACACACGAAAGTTCTACTAGAAGCTGAACCGCTCGTGCAGAGGCTTCGTGCCACAAGCCGACATGTGCCGAGATAATTACGAGAATATTCTCACGAGCGAGCGTGAGGTGGTCGACAGGTGGCGGCAACATTATGATGAGCACCTCAATGGCGACGTTGCAAGTACCGAAGGTGGCGTGGTAACAGATCTAGGGTATGTGCACAGGACGAAAGACTGCCGGCCCCTGACCTCCAAGAGATTGAAGAGGAGGTTTGCCGGTTGAAAAACAACAAACCCGCTGGAGCAGATCAACTACCAAGCGAACTTCTACAATACGGTAGAGAAGCACTGGTGAGAGCACTACACTGAGTCATTACCAAGATTTGGGAGGAGAAAGTATTACCGGAGGAATGGATGGAAGGTATCGTGTGCAGTGCTGCAATTTTTCGACAGGCCTTTAAGATCGCGATATTTTGCTTTTTTCATTTTCTCCGTTTTGTTTTTCCTGTCAATGTTGCTTTCCGATCAGCAACACGGGAGTGAAATGAAATAGGTACTCGCACGCAGCGTGATGAAAGCGAGAGCTGATAGGGCTAAATTTCCCGTGGTAGCGTATAGGGCACTCATTCTCACAAGCTATCGCTTGAGACGAATAGCTTGTCAGCATGAGTAGTGTGTGGATGATTGGGAATTGACTTTGTTGGGTTGCTCACGAATGGAGCTCTCGAACTCTGTCAGTTCTCACATCGAGGAACTGAAAACGACCGCCGCAGTCATTCATTTTCGGCTGAAAAACAGGCACTGACACTGATATTTTGCAGGACTGATCGTGTGTCCCATCTACAAAAAGGGCGACAAGTTGGATAGCGGGAACTACCGCGCGATCACACTACTGAGCGCTGCCTACAAGATACTCTCTCAAATTTTATGCCGCCGTCTATCACCGATTGCAAGAGAGTTCGTGGGGCAATACCAGGCAGGATTTATGGGTGAACGCGCTACAACGGGCCAGATGTTCGCCATCCGCCAGGTGTTGCAGAAATGCCGCGAATACAACGTGCCCATAAATCACTTGTTCATCGATTTCAAATCGGCGTATGATACAATTGATCAAGAACAGCTATGGCAGATTATGCACGAATACGGATTCCTGGGTAAACTGATACGGTTGATCAAGGCGACGATGGATCGAGTGATGTGCGTAGTTCGAATATCAGGGACACTCTCGAGTCCCTTCGAATCTCGCAGAGGGCTATGGCAAGGTGATGGTCATTCGTGTTTGCTGTTCAATATTGCGTTAGAGGGTGTTATAAGGAGAGTGGGAGTGGTACGATTTTCACGAAGTCTGTTCAGCTGCTTGGTTTCGTTGATGATATTGATATTATTGCTCGTAAATTTGAGACGATGCGCGGAAACGTACATCCGACTAATAAGTGAAGCCAGGCGATTCGAATTAGTCATTAATGTGTCGAAGACAAAGTACATGATGGCAAAGGGCTCCAGGGCGAAATCACCACGCCCGCCACCCCGAATTTATATCGACGGTGATGAAATCGAGGCGGTTGAAGAATTCGTGTACTTGGGCTCACTGGTGACCGCCGACAACGACACCAGCAGTGAAATTCAGAGGCGCACAGCTAAACATAATAGAAAGAAGTATAGGTAGTTTTAAACGTGTTCGTATTATCTAAATTGTGGTATGCAGTCACACTGGGCCACGAGCGGGATCTAGCAAGTAAAAACCTCTAGCGTTTTGGGAGTACATTTTTTTGAGTTGGTGTCCTCTGAGACTTGTAATAATTTTACCTGTACTTTTATGTGGTGAAGAAATTTAGTTGGTAATTTTGCCGCATAGGTGGCGCTGCGATACTAACTTTTTTGTCTTACGTCCTAGAGGTTTCCCGTCTTCTGCAAAGTTGTAGAGCGTGCAAAAATAAGTAAAGTTGCCGAAGATACCAAAGTTGTGTGACTTCAAATAACAAAGTTATATTAAAAATAGTAAAATTTACGTGAAAATCACGTTTTCATGACTATTTTGAATGTTTATCGCAAATTTATCAATTTCAACTCTTTACACGTGTTAATCAAAGTAGCCTGTGTCTGATGATACCAACTTTTCGGAATCTTTAAAATGGTTTTATGGGCAAAATAGTAAAAATTACTATGATTTTAACTACCAGTTTTTTCAAAAAGCTGCAAATTTCGGCTAAATTTGATGCTTGTTTCAAAATATACCACTCAAGATCTATTAAATCTAAAAGTTTTCCGGAGGTATAATTTGGTGTTTTTGAGATATCTTGTTTTAAAATAATGATGTTTTTAAATCTGAATTATTTTGAAATAGAAGCAACTCTTTATTCCGGAGTTTTTTTTTGTCTGTATTAACGAGATTTTTAACTCTAGGCTAGTTTATCTCGGGATATTCCGGAGTTGTCCTGCCAGTAGATACTCATGGATCACTTTTCAATTAAGTGTTTTATGTTTACCCAACGCCCTGATTACTCAAAATTAACGTTTTGTGTTCTATTGTTTTGCGCTTCAATTTGTTGAATCAACAGTGCTCATATATTGGTATATTGAAAGAAAGAAATTATAATGGTTTTTGTCCCTGTGTGAGCGACTCACACATGTGCGAAGTTTCGTAATACCAATCCGTGTGGTCAATAATGATTTTCAGTAACCTCAACGTACATACGTAAAATGAATAAATTATTGGTTATATTATAAAAAATATCTTTAGCTCAAGATGAGATTTGAATTCACGACTCTTATACAAGTGTTTTACTTACTAAGTCACAGTGGCAATTATTGACATGACAATTAATGATGAGCTAAGTTTTTTTTTCATAATTTCATCAATATCCATCTAAACATATGTGAGTTAACAGGAAATCATTATTGATTCCACGGATTTACCGAAACTTTGCACTAACGTAAGTCGCTCACACAGGATCAAAGAGCATTGTATTTTTTTTTTTCTTTCAATAGACTAATACATATATGGGCATTGTCGATTCAATACATTGATGAGCAATACAATTGAACACAAAACGTCAATTTCAAGTAATTAAGGCGATGGGTAAACATAAAACTTTTTTTTAAAAGTGATACGTGCGGATCTAATGACAGGTCAACTCCGGAATAAAGAATTGCATCTCTTTCAAAACAATTTAGGTATAAAAACATTAATATTTTTAAACAAGATATCTCAAAAACACCAAATTATACCCCCGGCAAACCTTCAGATTTAATAGATCTTGAGTAGTATATTTTGAAGCAAGCATCAAATTTAGCCGAAATTTGCAGCTTTTTGAAAAAAACTGGTAGTAAAAATCATAGTAATTTTTACTGTTTTGCCCAAAAACCATTTTAAAGGTCCCGGAAAATTATAAAGTTGGTATCATCAGACACAGGCTACTTTGATTAACACGTGTGAAGTGTTGAAATTGATAAATTTGCGATAAACATTCAAAATAGTCATGAAAACGTGATTTTCACGTAAATTTTACTATTTTTAATATAACTTTGTTATTTGAAGTCATACAACTTTGGTGACTTCGGCAACTTTACTTATTTTTGCACGCTCTACAACTTTGCAGAAGACGGGAAACCTCTAGGACGTAAGACAAAAAAAGTTAGTATCGCAGCGCCACCTATGCGGCAAAATTACCAACTAATTTTCTTCACCACATAAAAGTACAGGTAAAATTAATACAAGTCTCAGAAGACACCAACTCAAAAAAATGTACTCCCAAAACGCTAGAGGTTTTTACTTGCTAGATCCCGCTCGTGGCCCAGTGTGAGTGGTGGAAATTGATCGCGAACGTGAGCTTATGCGCTACCAAAAACTGCCATCGCATCGCAAACCTTTGCTGTGCGATGGTGTTCGTACGTCTGTGGCTCACGATTGTACGACACGAACGCCAACGAGTGCATCGCATCTTTTGCAAGCGCGATGCTTTTTTATTTTAGAGGTTCGCGGCCGATATTTCTGTAATGAAATCAAATGTTGGTAAACTTTTTCGTCGATATCATTTATTGGAATGATACCTGATCAGTATAATCAAAAACACCCAACTAATCACCTTTAAGTGTACAAAAAATGGCAACAAACCAAGTGTTCTACATTGTGATCCTTCTGGCGAACCAAATGCGATTCTGCTCGTTCGACATTTGTTTTGTGTTGGTTCGTCGATCCGGGAAATCGTGAACCGTTCTCTCTTTTTGGAAACGCGAGCGCGTGAGCAAAGATTGTGTTTGATGCGAACCAAAAAACACGTCAAGCGCATGATGCTTTCCACCACTGGTGGTATGTAGCCCAGATAATTCCGCCATCTAATCAACATCTTGCACAAATAAAGTCAGCATGCGGAAAACTCATTTGGACCAGTTTTATTTTCAAACTCAGTAGAAACCAGCTTTATATGGACTATCGCAAAGGTGGTCTTCGTCTAGTAGACCCTGAAGCAAAATGCAAAGCGTTGTTTTTGAAAAATATTTTCTACAACTTTGATGGGAATGGTCAAAATATGGAAGAATGTTATTTACAGAATGATAACATTAGCGGGAAGCTTACAAGAAATGCTAGTTGCGCGGAGGGATAGTAATAAAAATAACTATAACTTACAGACAACTCATCTCATATATGAATACTTCATCGATAAAAATAAGCAGATTCCATTAGTCGAAACAAGATTCCAACTTGATTGACAAAACATTTGGGATGATGTTAGTTCCAGCTTTTTATCGCTTAATGATCGGGCCAAATTATTTGTTTTTGTGAATGATCTTGTGTCAAATAAAGAGAAACTTAAAGCATACAACATAGGTCATATTAACGTCACAACATGTGAAAAGTGCGATCTATCCGATACCAATGAACATCGCATAAAACAGTGCCCTAAAGCCAAAATGATCTGGGACTGGTGTACGAATGTAATAAGAAATAATATGAAGGTAAACGTGAATGACATAGAAGATATTCTCCAGTTTAGTATTCCGTTATCATCCAAACAGCGTAAAGCTGCATTATGGTTGACAGCAAAAGTGATTGCATTTAATTTGAGGGTTCATGAACCATCGTTGATTATTTTCAAAAAAGAAATACAAGAGATGAGGTAGAACAAAAAGAATGTGTTTAACGCGGAATTTGGAAACTTTTAGGATTTAGAGATTTAGGCTAGTCGATTAAAAGTGTAACACAAACTATATTTTAATAAAAAAAAACCCAAATTAATCCACCTAGAGGTGATAGTGCCTTTCTCGTCGTATATGTTCACACGATCTTTTCGTCGACGTAAGTCAAAGTGTTAGGGCCCATATAGCCGAGGCGGTAAACGCACGGGTATTCAGCATGACTATGCTGAGGGTGACGGGTTCGATTCCCGGTCGGTCCAGGATCTTTTCGTAAAGGAAATTTCCTTGACTTCCTTGGGCATAGAGTATCTTCGTGCCTGCCACACGATATACACATGCAAAATGGTCATTGGGAGAGGAAGCTCTCAGTTAATAACTGTGGAAGTGCTCATAGCACACTAAGCTGAGAAGCAGGCTTTGTCCCAGTGAGGACGTTACGCCAAGAAGAAGAAGAAGAAGAAGTCAAAGTGTTCCTGAATCCTGATATTTTTTAAGAAAAGCAAGCATTTTATCAAAGCCATCATTGAATTGACTTAAAACTTATTGATGGCACATAGTCCGACGTTGTGTTCAGCGTATAAGCAGATCTGAATAATATCAGATTTCTCAGTTGACTGCTTGAGTACCCGGATAAAAACTAACCATAGGGTGTTTAGTGAAAACCATTTCTACACCATACAGTGTACCAGCTACAATAAAGTGTATTGTAATGAAATTGTTCGCTATACTATACATTTACATTGGATTTTTATGTAACAATATATCATACTGTTTTTCTTACGTTTGAACCATTCACTTTTCCGAAACATTATTTTTCCGTGAATTTTTAATTAGTTATTTAGTTTAAGATTTTTTCCATGCTTTGTTTTGTTGATGTTTGTGACTTTTTTGATGCAAAGGAAAGGAAAGAGAAAAAAGTGAATAAGTTGAAACATCAATTTAAAGTCAATAACATGTTTAAATCAGTATTAAACCAGATGTCCTAAGAACTGCAGGTCCAAGCATGGGTCCAAGAGATATTTCGGGCTAGGTGTGTAGAGTGCGATGAGAGAAATACGAATGTAGGCCAACCCGGAAAGATGCAGGTCAGATAACCGTAAGGGGCTGTCCATAAACCACGTGGTCAGTAGGGGGGGGGAGGGGGGGTTTCGGCCTATGACCATTTTGTATGGACAAATGTTTTGTATGGACTAATGACCACGCGGGGGGGGGGGGTTGAAAAGTCCCAAAAACATGACCACGTGGTTTATGGACAGCCCCTAAATCAGTGGATGAGTTCAACACTATTCTTTCGGTATTTGCAGTTAGGGGAGTTTTCTCCTCTTCTCTCATGTGAAATTTTTAACCAAACTTATATTTGAATCGAACTTGACAGTTATCTCATGAGTTTTTATGTATTTCAAACTTTAGTCAAAGTGGTGCCTCAATATTGCAATAACGCAATATTGCACGCTGTAATGATACTTATGTACCTCGTCACCCACTTCATGCAACTACATTAGTGGTCTAATAACACTTAGCGCGCTCGGCATAGCTCCATCATGCCGCTCAAAGTGTTGCCACAAACAATGCTTAGTTTGCAAAACCTGGTTATCTGGTTCGTGGGGCATGGGAGGCTAAGCTTCAACTGTTAATGCAATCAGAGACTACTCAGACTTAGACGTGGGCGATCCTATATATGAAGGGTTATCCAAAACGCTCTGGAGAATTCCCAAAGCGCATTCTAATAAATCTAGTAAGCCTAAGGTGCCATTAACAGGAGGAAAATGACAAGATAATATAACAATATATGGTTTATGTAATGTAAAACAATACAACATAACAAAAGAGAACCATTCCAAAACCATTTGATTAAATGTATAACCAGTAGTGAAATTACAATTAAAAACACTTTACTATTACTTTAGAGCTTTTAGTAGAACTTGTTACTTCAGACTCTAGTTTAATTTAAAAACACTTCACTAATACTTCACTTTTGCAAAAGAAAATAAAAAATGAATAACTCTTTTAAAGAAAAACTAGAAAGGACGAGCAAATTCCTTTTAATTCTACTACTGTGCTTATCTTCGGACAGATAGGCCTATTTCGTCTGTGACTTACAGACTTCTTCAGTGTCAAGTGCTCGACTGAAGAAAACCTCGCATTCGTTGTGGTATTTATACTAGGAGTGTATGTGTAGGTACGTGTGTGGGTAAAAGTATAGGTATAAAAATGTAGGTACAAAATTGTAGGTACAGATTTGTAAAAAAGGGGGTGTATCTACCTGTTAGAAAACAGGGTGTCAATAAGATACCTAAAGCTAGGAAAAAAATTCCTACCGATTTGGTAGGTAGTCAATTGGTGTTTGTTGTGTTATTTTTTCAGCCGATTTGGTAGGTAGTCAATTTGTGTTTTGTGTATTGTGTAATGTTTTGTGTATGTTAGGTAAAAATTTAAACAGCCACGTGTACCCATTGCCCTGATCTTTGTTAAGTAGTTTTTTATTGTTTTGTTTGTAAATTTCTAAACTTTCTGCAACATCAAGTTTCCATGGGTTTGTAATGTGTCGTAAGAGTTTAATATTTGAAGTATTCAAAAAATGTCCTTCATTGAAAATATGTTCAGCAACTTTAGATTTAAAATGATGAATGAGTCCCTTGTCTGTGTCTTTGTGTGCTTTTGATACTTCCGTTATGTGTTCTTTGAATCGTGTGTTGAGTGTGCGTTTTGTTTTTCCTATGTATATTTTGTCACAGTGATTACATGTTACTTTGTAAACACCAGATTTTGTTAAGTTGTCCAACGGGTCTTTCGTAGACCCTAAGAGAGTTTGAAGTTGGTTAGCTTTGCTTGTGAAAACTAATTCAAAACCAAACTTTCTGAGAATTGGTCGGAGTTTTTTGGTGTCATTGTTGTAGTTCACAGTTATCCGTTTAAGTGTAGGTTCTGTCCGTGTCAGTGTAGTCAAAGAACGTCTGTATTGTTGTTGTGTCTTTTTGTTGATGATCTGTTGTATTGTTTGTTTTGTGTAACCGTTCAACTGTGCTGTTTCGAAAATGTAATTAAGTTCTTTCGTTTTTCCTGTTTCACTAAGTGGAAGTGTCTGCATTCGGTGTATCATGTGATTGAAGGATGCAATTTTGTGTTGATGTGAGTGATTTGATGAATTTGGAATAGTGCGTTGAGTGTGTGTCGGTTTTCTGTAAATTTCGAAGGGAAGTGTTGATTCTTGTTTTACGATGAGTATGTCCAAAAATGGTAGTTGGTTGTTCTGTTCAATTTCACAAGTGAATTCGATGTTTTTGTGTGCACACAAAAAAAGGCCTATCTGTCCGAAGATAAGCACAGTAGTAGAATTAAAAGGAATTTGCTCGTCCTTTCTAGTTTTTCTTCAAAAGAGTTATTCATTTTTTATTTTATTTTGCAAAAGTGAAGTATTAGTGAAGTGTTTTTAAATTAAACTAGAGTCTGAAATTAAAAACAATTTATTTACGGTACATGTTATTGTTTGAAACCATTCATGTACCATACAATGTACGGTATATTTAAACCCACGTATCAGTATTTTGAACAATTCATTAACGTATAGTATATTGTGAAAATCTTATTTACAATTCACTGTATGGTGTCTACATTACATCTTAGTGTTTTTGTATTTTTATTTTTTACAGTGGTGTATATTGTAAAAATATGGTTCTAAATAGTACTGTTACAATACAACGTTCGGTTTTTCTACTGTATTTTTTATTCGGGTACCTTCACTAACATTGGGAGCTGATCAATATCAAGACGATATTAACAAGCTAAGATATAACTTTTTACACCATCACAGATCACTTTGCGGTCTTCGATAAAGTTTTTTCTGCACATTCTAGGTTATATTTTATTGACCGTTGAACACAAGAACGTAGTGGGTATAGTGCGACGTCTGTTTGTATGTGGGTTTAATATGTCAAGATTTTGTTCTCTTGCACATATTTATCGCTTGCATTGATTTTATTTACTTTCGTAGTTCCGGCGAAGCATCAATGCGGCTCTAATGTGGTATGAGCCTATTTTCTAATTAACCGTTCCTTAGGTTATTAAAAAAGCCGTGATGTGTTGTGTCGCATGGTACTTTCGACGCGGTACCGGAACAGGTTCCGGAGCACCACCGGGTCTCCCAAATATAGTCTGAGGCAATATCATTGCTAACGTACATTAGGTTACCTAAAAAAACCAAATTTATTCACCTAGTGATGATAGTGCCTTTCTCGTTGAATATGTTCTCACGATCTTTCCGTTGACGTAAGCCAAAGTGTTCTGAATCCTGATACTTTATAAGAAAGCAAGCATTTGATCAAAGCCATCATTGAATTGACTCAAAAATTATTGATGGGACATAGTCCGACGTTATGTTAAACGTATGAGCAGAGCTGAAATATATCAGACTTCTCAGTTGACTGCTTGAGCACCTTCATTAACACTGGAGGCCAATCAATATCAAGACGATACTTACAAGCAAAAGGGAATTGGAAAACTTTTGTTCGGGGTTAATGCGATTAATTTTACACTTCAGGAATCTGAAATTGTGTGATTTGGTGAGATTTCTTCACGCATAGCTAGACGATTGTAGTGAGTAAACGTTAAATAGGAGCAAAACCGAGGCGCGTGTCGTGAGCGTTCATTTTGCGTACTGATGAATACTTGAAACAACCGTTGAAACAAGAACGACAGGTAGTGAGTATAGTGAGACGTCTGTTTGTATTTGGGTTTAATTTGTCAAGATTTTGTTCTCTTACATATATTAAACGCTTGCATTGATTTTACATATTTACTTTCGTAGTTCCGGCGAAGCACCAAACGCTGGTTCTGCAACCCTACCGGTAGTTTTTATGTGGTATGAGCCTGTTTTCTTTCTAATCGTTCCTTAGATTATAAAAAAAAGCCATGGTTTGATGTGTCACATGGTACATTTGATCACTTTCAGTGGGGTACCCTGAACTGGTTCCGGAGCACTACCGGGTATAGTCTGAGACTATTTCATTGCTAATGTTCATTAGGTTACCTAAACAACACAATTTGATGAATCGCCTGCATGGGTTTGGATCACTTTTGCTTTTTATCACTTCCAGTGGGACACCCAGAACCAGTTCCGGGATTGTACCGATTGTTCCTGATGTCTGATGGTCTTAGACTAGCTCCATGCAAAATGTTAATAAGTTTTCCTAAAAAGTCGCGAATTGATGTACCGCATGTATGAGTGCGGTTCATTTTCGCATTTCGCCATTTCCGGCGAGATACTTAAAACTAGTTCCGGAACACTACCGGTAGTCTTGAATACGGCCTGAGACTATTTTCTTGCTGACCGTTCTTCGCGTTATCGAAGAAGACGTTATTTAATATGCTGCGTGCAAACGTTTGGTTCCGTTCTACATTTGACCACTTCCGGTGGGTCACCTGGAACCGGTTTCGGCACACTATTGGTTTTCCAAAGTATGCTCTATGATTTTTTCTTGTTAACCGTTCATCAGGTTACCTAAAAAGTCATTGAATGTGTTGCATTCATGCATTGTTTCTCTTTTACGTTTGACAATTTTCTATGGAACATTCGTAATCGGTTGCGAAACACTACCGGTAGTCCCAAATATGATCAAAAACTATCTTTTGCTAAATCAAGATACCTATAAAACGCGATTTCATGTGTCGCATGCATGAGTTTGGTTCACTTTTATATTTGCTTACTTTCGGCGGGGTACCCGGAGTGCATTCCGGAACAGTATCGGTAGTTTCTGATGTTATCTGATCCTATTTTCTTGCTAACCGTTCATCAAGTTATCGAAAAAACAGATTTGATGTGTCGCATGCACGGGTTTGGTTCACTTTTATATTTGGCCACTTCCGGCAGGATATCTGGAACCGGTTCCAGATCACTACCGGTTCAAATATGTTCTGAGAATATTTTCCTGCTTACTGTTCATCAGGATATCAAAAAAGCCACCATTTGATATGTCGCATGCATGGGTTTAGTTAACTTTTATACTTGGCCACCTCTAGCGGGACATCTGGAACCGGTTCCGGAACACTACCGGTTCTGATATGATCTGAGAATGTTTTCCTGCTTACTGTTGATCAGGTTATCGAAAAATCCGCGGTTTGATATGTCGCATGCATGGGTTTAGTTCACTTTTATGGTTGGCCACTTCCGGCGGAACACACGGAACCGGTTCCGGGACCCTACCGGTTCAGAAATGGTCTGAGACCGTTTTTATGGTTACCATCCATCATGTTATCGAAAATGCCGTAGTTTGATGTGTCGCATGGATGGGTTTGTAGCGTTTTCATATCTGGCCCCTGCCTGGGGCACCGGTCCGGAACTCCTAAATGGCCATAACTTCGGAACGGCTGGACCGATCCGAACCATTTTCAATAGGAAACAATGAGACCAGATTCCGCGTCGAATGAACCGTTGGACATTAAAATTGGTTGAGGTTTACTGCCAAAAAGTGATGTGAGTTTTTTGTACACACACATACACACACACAGACATCACTTCAATTCGTCGAGCTGAGTTGATTGGTATATGTGACTCGACCCTCCGGGTCTTCTATCAAAAAGTCATTTTTGGAGTGAACATATAGCCTTTCCATACACTTAGTGCACGAGAAAGGCAAAAAGGTAGGGGTACAGGAAAAACTGTCTGCTTGCTGGTTGGATGGTCTCAGTTACCTTCTGTACAAGAAAGAAGCAAGAATGAATGAATGATACAGTGGGGTTTCGTGAGAGTCGATCAATGGCGGAGCAGATGCTCACATTGCGACAGATTCTAGATAAAATTCGCGAGTACAAGTTGCAGACCCATCGTCAGTTTATTAAATTCAAGACGACGTACAATTCAGTGAAGAGAAACAAGTTCTGGCAAAGTATGATTGAACAAGATTGTCCGGCGAAGCTAATTAGACTGATTAAGACTGGTGCACAAAGGAGCGGAACCATTGCCACGCAGTCGCATATACTCCTGGGCTTCGCTGATGATCATCGGGATCAACCGTCGGGCCGTGCAAAACCCGTTCTAACGTTTCAAGAGTGAGACTGCGAGGATTGGACTTACGATCAACATTACAAAAACCAAGTACATAATTGCTGGTAATTAACTTCGATCCGGCTACGGTAGGGGTGAAACGTTTGATGTTGTTAAGGACAAACGTCTTGAAATCCCGCTTCAACATTGCACCGAAACTTCTGACGTACAAATCTCTAGAAGCAAGCTTCAAACAACAATGTTTTTCATTATTCTGTTCTTGTTCACTTGTAATTAGCTTAAAATAAAAAGCTCAGATGCACTGGTTTTTTTTACGAAGAGATTTGTGCCCTCGAAATCGTGAGTAGGTGCCAAAGGCTGCCGTTGTGGAGGCCATTTTGGGATTCTAACAAGTCTGTCCTTAACGAATTTGTTTATCTTGGTACAGTATGCTCATTGTTTTGGCGGTAGAATTTTTCAAAGTTCAGCCAATGCTGAACGTAAAACAAAGACAAGCTGTATTGTACTTGTATCTTGATATAACAGCGTAAGGCTCAAATAACCATCATTCAGTCATCAACAATCATCAATTTTTCAAAAGCAGTTTTCTTCCTCTAAGTCACAAGCCGTCATTGAAAATTATTTCACTATTATCCAGATGGTGGCCAGACTGTAGTGATAATTTTTTTATTAACATTGGTTAAGATTTCAGCGAGAAAACTGCTTTTGAATTTTTGCTAAATGATCATGGTGTGTTTCCTCGTAAGCTAAACATAGCTTAACCTTGAAAGAAGACATCGAAAATCGCAAGTTATGTTTTTTTTTCGAAATTTACGCCCCAGCTGAAGCACCGCATTCGCCTTTGAAATAAACAATCCCCGTGGTCACAATTTCCCCGGTCAACCTGATCCACACACAGCAAAATAAATTCCCCTTTTTCCGTTCTATTTTCTTTCACAACATTGGAACATTGATGCCGCACACCGGATCCTGCAACTGGCCGGCCATCAGCTCTCCGGCAGCCAGAGTGGCATCGCAAGTTGTGTAATACTTGTTACCCTGCTGCACTACTTCACGCTAACCAACTTCTTCTGGATGCTGGTCGAAGGTAAGTTTTGTTCACTTCCATCCACCCACCGAGAAATGCAAGATGCTTGTTGTGGTTTTCCTTGGTAGGGATGCCGTCTTCTGAACTGGCGGGGATTTGCTCTACCCAGTACCCGGGATGTAACCTGAAACCACAAATTCCGTGTGCCAACCACCACCGACCGCTGACTGTAATGTCCCTCTGCTTTGGATGGTTTTACTACTGGGACTCTACAGTCAGTGTGGAGTGTTCGGTTTTCAGTTAGGTATTGGTGGTTGATCAACCATCTAGCTGAATGTGGGGTATGTGGCATCACCAGTCGGTCGGTGTTGGCTGCAACTGCCACAGGGTTAATGGAATGGCAAATTGAACTAATCAGCCGGTGGCGAAGGATGTTTGGCTTTAGTTACGACAAGGTCCATTGAAAGATTGTCAGAAAAGAGAGACCTTAATGCCCACCTTCAAGACCAACACTTAATGGACATTGGCGTAGCTAGGATTTTTTTCTGGAGAAGGCCCAGAGGGGGCTGATTTGAGATGACTTTTAAGCGACATGGTCACCCGATATGTGAATATGCAAATTGGCATTTCAACTTTCCGGAAATAAAATGATTGTTTTGAATTTGTTCCTAGTTCCGTGAACTATATTAATATGAACAATTCTTCCAGAAAATTTTCCAAAGTTTGTTGCAGTGATTCCATTATGGATTCCTCCAGATATTCCTTCAAGAATGCATCTAAGGATTCCGCCAAACATTTCTTTGGAGATTTGTCCGGGAATATCTATAGAAATTCCTGCAGTGGTTGTTCCAGTGCTGTTTCCACGATTTCCTTCGGGTATTTGTCCAGAGATCCTTCAAGGTATTTCTGCACGTATTCTTTCAGAGATTTCTTCATATATTCCTTCCAGAACTCCACTTGAGGTTGCTCCAATAATTCCATCTGGAATTATTCGAAATATTTCTGCAGGAATGTCTTCCAGAAATTCTTTCAGATTTTTTTACTTGAGAATATTCAAAAAATTATCCAGACATTGCTTAAAAATGTTGAACTTCAGCTTGAGCTTGATTGACCACCCGTAGATGCTACTCCAGTATCGCCAGACCAGCTACACTCACACAAGGAACCAATGAGATTATCTGCCGGAGACAAGCAGACATCTTCAGTGTGTGAGCGTTGATAATCTTCTATTTTTAGGCGACATTATTAGCGCCTGCCACGTCAGGTTTCAGGTCAATGTTGGGAAGGGGAAGGAAGTGATGTTTGCAATCGTATCCACATCAGACCGAATATACCTCTGCGTCTGCACAAATTAATGCGAATGTCGGAGTGTTGGTGGGATATGGTTGGCACAGTTGCTCGCTCACATATTGGTGCGTCGATGCCAGGCGTAATGTGGATAGATTAGTGCGGTTATTACTATGAAGCTAAATCGGCACAGTTCGCTCAATTGCATAACTTGTAGGCGTTATCTGATATATTGGACATGGACACTGTGCTGTAAAAGTTGGAAGGAAGGGAAACGGCATGGGGAAATATACATGAGTTGTATATAAAGAGTGGAGAGTATAGAGAAAGTGTATAGTAATATACAAGGTGGAAGGAAAGGGATGGGCCAGGAATTGAGCCTAGGACCTTCTACATATGAATCAGAAGCGGTAGCCACTAGACCACCAAGCCCGTTTAAGAAATTGCTTAAAAATGTTGTTCCTCAAATTCCATTTCTACCTTCAATAATTCGTCTAGAAATTACTGCAGGCATGAATTTCTTCAGATTTTTTATTCAGGTATTCCTACAGAAATTCATCCAGGAGTTCTCTAAGAAAACTCTCCTGTGATTTCTCAAAGAATTCCTTATGGGATTGCTTCCGGGATTCCTCATGCAGTTTCTTTAGAAATTCCTCCAAGAATTCCTCAAGGGATTTATGCCTCTAAGCACTCTTTTTGGGATTCCGTCAGGAATTTCTCCTAGAATTCTCTCAGAAACTCCTCCAGGAACTGTTTAGAAATTTCCTTAGGAATTCCTCTTGGCATTTCTTCCGAGATTCCAATTAGGGTTTCTTCAGGAATTCCTTCAGGACTGCTACAGGGATTCTTCCAAAAGTTCCTCCACGTACTCTTTTTAGGATTCATTCAGGATTCCCTCAAGAATTTCAGCGATTAAATACTCCCTCCTGGAATTTCTTAAGAAACTCCTTCTGGAAGTAGCTCAGAAATTCATCCTTGAATTTCTTTCTGGGGTTTTTCCAGGAATTCCCCAAGGGATTTCTCCTGAAACTCCCCAAGGGATTTCTCCAGAAACTCCTTCAGGAATTGTTCCAGGATTTCTCTTTGAATTAATTCAGGGATTCGTCTAAAAATTCCTACAGGGATTCCTTCCACGAATTCCTCTAAAAATTCTTCTAGAGCTTCCTCTAGGAATTCCACCAGAGATTCCTCCAAGTATTCCTTTAGAGATACCTCAAGGAATTTCTCTGGAGATTTCATCGGAGGTTCCTCCATGAATTCTTTCAGGGATTTCTCCGCGAATTCCAGCAGGGATTCTTTTTTTAAGCTCTCCAGTGATTTTTCAAGATAGTTCTCCAGAAATTCCTCCATGGATTTCTTTGAGGATATTGCTTCAGGGGTTCCTCATGGCCACCAGGGATTCCTCCAGGAATTACCCCAGACATTCTTTCAGGGATTCTACTTTGAAAGTTCTCTAGTGATTCTTCAAGAAAATCCTCCAGACATTCCTCCAGGTATTTCTCTAGATATTCCTTCATAGATTACTCCAAGAGTTTCTCTGTAGATTTCTCAAGGAATTTATCTAGAGATTCCTCCAAGAATTCTTACAGGCATGTCTCTAGGAATTTCTCCATGGGTTCCTCCAGGCATTCCTTCAGGAGTTCCTCTAAGGAATCCTCTAGGAATTGCTCGAGGAATTCCTCCAGGAATTCTGGCATTGCTCCAGGAGTTCCTCCAGGGATTTCTATAGAGAATCTTCCAGGGATTCATCCAGGCATTCCTCCAGGTTTTTTCTTCAGGAACTCCTCCAGGAATACCTTCAAGAATTCCACCAGGAATTACCCAGGAATTCTTCCGGATTACCCAGGCTTTCCGGAATGAATTCTTCCTGAGGTTTCTTTAGGAATTCTTTCAAAGATTTCTTCAGCTACACCCCAGGAAAACATCCAGGGATTCCCCCTGGAATTATTCACGGAATTTATCTAGATAGTATTACAGGTATTTCTTCAGGCATTCCTTCAGTATTTCATCCAGGCATTGATCCAGAGAATCTTTCCGGAATTTCACCAAGAATATTTCCACGATTTAAACCAAGAATTTCCCGAGGAAATCCTTTAGGTATTTTTTTCAGAAATTCTTTCAAGAATTTCTTCAGTAATTCCTCCAGGAATTTGAAAAGGTATTCTTCCAGGATTTCCTCCAGGAATTTATCCAGGTGTTTTCTCCTCCAAAGATTCCTCCAGAGATTCCTGCAGGATATATTTCACGAATTCCTCCAGAAATTCCACCAGAAATTTCTCCAGGAATTTGCCAGGAATTTCTTCAGAGATACCTCTGCAGTTTCATACGGAGATTCCTCCAGGAATTCTTTCGATGATTCTTCCAGTAATTCATCCAGATTTTCTCCAAGAATTCCTCCTGGAATTCCTTCAGAAATTCCTCTAGGATTTCTTCTCGGAATTTCTTGAGAAATTTCTCCAGGGATTCCTTCCAGAATTCCTATAGAGATTTCTCCAGAATTCCAGTCAGGGATTCCTCAAGGAATTCTTCCAGGCATAGTTCCTCGGAAGTACCCCAAGAAATCCTCTAGAGATTTCTCTAGGAATTCCTCCTGAAATTCCGCCAGAAATTTGTCCAGAAGTTCCTCCAGGCATTCCTCCTGAAGTTCATCCATAAATTGCTTTAGGGATTCCTCCAGAAATTCCTCCAGGGGTTTTTCCAAGAATCCTACAGAGATTCTTCCAAGAATTTCTCCAGAAATTTCTCTAAGGATACCTATCGTAATTTCTCAAGAGGTTTCTTTAGAAAATTTACCAGGGATACCTCCCAGAATTTCTCAAGAGAATGCTCCCTAGAATCCTTCCGGATTTCTTCCGGTGTTTGCTCCAGGAATTTCTGCAGTAGATCCTCCAGGAATTTGTCTAGGGTTTCCTCTAGGTGTTCCTGCAGGAATTCTTCTAGGAATATATACTTTCAGAAATTCCTCTAGGAATTACTTCAGGAATTTTTCCAGGAATTCCTCCAGAGATTTCTCCAAGAACTCTTCAGAGGATTCGTCCAGAAACTAGTCTAGAAATTTCTCCCTGGATTTTTCAGGAATTTCTCAAAGGATTCCTTCTATATTTGCTCTAAGGATTCCTCCAGGAACTTAGCCAGGGATTTCTCCAGGCACACCTGCATTAATTCCTCTAGAGATTTCTCCAAGAATTCCTTCATGGATGGCTCCAGTACTTCTTTCAGGAATTGCTTTAGGAATACTTGAAGTGATTCCTTCAGAAATTGCTCTTTAGATGTTTGAAAAAAATTGAGAAAATTGAGAACTTTCAGAAATCCGTTGATCATTTTTTTTCCAGGGATTCACCAAAGAACTTTTCCAGAATTACCTGAAATTTTGAATTACTTTACGAATTTCTAGAGGAATTCTTCCAGTGATTTGTATATCAATGCTTTAATATAAGTCAAGATGGATGCAGGGGTCAGGAAATGCTCGAAAAAGTCATCCAGGAATTCTTTCACAATTATCTCCGAGTAATTTTTAAGAAGATCATCCACAATTTTATTCAGGGATCCATCCATGAATTCCTTCAAGAATATCCTCTGCAGCTCTTACAAAGAAGTTTCTTCAAAAAATCATCCTACAATTTTTTCAGTAATATATCCTGTTATTCTCTTACAGTCCTTCTTCCAGGGATTCCTTCAGGTGAATTCCATGATTTTTTAAGAATTCCATCATTTGAGAGTTCTCCGAAAATACTCCGAAAACAATTCTTAATAAATTTCTCCAGGAATTCACTTCATAAATTCTTACAAGTACACCTCAAGGGTTTCCTCCAGTGATAGTTTTAAGACTTTTACGAGATAGTTTGCAGCTTTTTAGGCTTAGGCTTTTACGAGAAAAAAAATCTTCCAATGATCCTTCCTGGAATTGTCAATTGATATTTGTATAAGATTATATTCTGAGATGTGTATATGCTGTAAAGGAGTATATAAAACAAAACAAAGAAATTTCGGCAAGGATTGACTCAGAACAATACAACAGAAAGTTTATTCTTAGAGGAATAGAGATCCAGGCTACTTTAAGATTGCTTTGAACTTTTAGTGGCTACGCACTACGCAGTCTTTATTCTTGAAACGGGTTTATTATCTACCCAACGTTTTGGCACTTAGGGATGGTGCTATTATATTAAGCTTAGACAAATTGGATGATTAATTGCTGAAAAAAGTCCAGTTAGTCATAAGAGACATTATGTAGACTGTAGACTAAGGTGGCCCACACTTATATGAAAAACAAAAATTTCTATAAATACGAAGTCTTACCTCCTAAATCAGTTGTTTTGGACTCCCAGAAGCTACGTTCAAAATTTGAGCAAAATCGGTTGAGCCTAAGGGGGCGCTCAAAACGCTTGAAGTTTGTATGGGAAAACTTGACCAAATGTATGCAGAAATTTATAGTTTTCTAATTTTGCCGCTTGGTGGCGCTGTAAGCGTTCAATAATCAAAACCCTTCGGTATTATTGTAGGTGACTATATGCCAAACAACTTTGTCGAAGACCGCAGAGTGATCCAACGTCTGTGAAAAAAGTTATACCCTAGGAAAAGTGAGGATAAACTTTATTGTTATTTTTCCAATACATGTATGTAAAAGAATAATATCAATAATGAAATCTCAATACTTTGCCTCATTTTGCCTAGGATATAATTTTTTTCACAGCCGTCAGATCACTTCGCGGTCTTCGACAAAGTTCTCTGGCATATAGTCACCTACAATAATACCAAAGGGTTTGATTATTGAACGCTTACAGCGCCACCTAGCAGCAAAATTCGAAAACTTAAAATTTCTGCATACATTTGGCCAAGTTTTCCCATACAAACTTCAAGCGTTTTAACTGATTTAGGAGGTAAGACTTGGTATTTTTCGAAATTTTTGTTATTCATATAAGTGTGGGCCACCCTACTGTAGATATTTTCAAAAAAAAATTCAGACGGGTTTCCAATGTTTCATCTGGAGAATATTTGGAAGGAAATCATGAAGAAAATTCTGGGGTAGTCCTGAAAAGAGAACGTAATTTCCAAGAGAATTCAGCTTTGATTTGTTGTGCTAGTTTTGTAGATATTAATAGAAAATGTCTGCACGAGTAAAGAAAAATCTTCAATCATCCAGAAATTGGACACCGTTACCAGCACCACGCTGATTTGTGTTAAAAAGGCGAGGCAACGCAATGTACAAAATACAACAGCGCGACTGGCGAAGAGCGAAGTAATGCTTTGAGAATACATGTAATTGTACATTATTATTTTATCGTGTTACGTTTAGTTATTAAAGTTGGTATAAATTTGCCAAGGCTGCTCGCCCGACCTCTTCCCACCTGACCGAAAAGGGCGTAACTTCGAAACAAGGATAACGCCTGAATAAAGTTTAAAGAGAACTTTTAAAGATATTTTAACTTTCTTAATGGTCATTTGAATTTGTGCATTGTTACATAGACATGCCTAATACTCGATGCTCAAGAAAGTCAAGGAAATGCGCCTTGGTCCCTAATATTCATTTTCAAGTCATATTGCGGAGGTCTTCCGAAACACAAAACAGTAACAACAGAATTTACACCCCATTCCCAATTACACACTTTATTCCCAAGTATCAAGCTATATACCAAACTGAGCAGGTCTAGCTCGCGACAATGGCATTACGATAATTATTCCGAACCCTTTTTTATGAGTCCACACTTCGTCTGCGTTGCTATTAAAATAAAAGCTAAATCTTCCAGCGTTACATGCTGCAGAAGCTCAATTAAATAATCTGGTCAAAGAGCTATTTCCAAACTGCATCGTCATCATCATCCCATCCACCACCAACTGTCATCACCAGACTAATGGTGTATTGTATCCCTTGAACAAGAACAAAAGTATTCTTAATTATACCAAACTTTCCCTCACTCTGACCTGGCCGTTCAAAGAAGCATAACTCGAGCGCACAAAGATTCCGGAGATACGCGGAGCAGAAAATTTTCCCCACAACTTGTTCCGTCCATTGTCTGCATCTGGTTATTCTGGATATTCTATCTGATAAGCTTTCTCGTGAATTAAGCAGATCAGCTTTGAGGAACGGGAATGGGAACATGGCGACCGACGGGGGCACTGTCTAAGAAACTATAAAAAGAGCACTCTCAACTGCATAAGAATAGTGGATAGTGACTGCTGCTGCTGCAACACTATTATGCACACGAAATCGTCTCCGTCCGCCCTCGTTTCCGTGCAATCTTCCGAGCTCGGACCAACGAACCGTAACGAGAGGGGACAAAGGAACGTGATCTAAATGAGAATGTGCAGATTTTTAGCGCGTTGGCTTTATCCTTCGTCTTCGTCGTGATGGAGGATAACAATAATTGGACGCGTCGACGACAACGACGTTGGTGGTAAAACGAACATTACGATAGTGCTACTTTATGAACTGGTTGAACACTGCGTTATCCTCTCCGAGCTGACGTGGAGCAGCTTTGTGGATGATCTGCGGAATAAAAAGTGTTTATAAATTCAACCATATTTAAGATTGATTTAAATAGAATTTCAAACAACTAAAACTATGAAGATTGCATGAGATCTAAGCCTTAATTTAAAATTCTTTCAATCCCAAAAATCATACAAACACATTAATGTGTTAGTATACTAATTAGTTCACGAGTGGTACCAATTTTATCAAGTACTGGCAAAAGATACCAAATCGGAGGAAGGGCGTCACACACAACCGGGAAATGTACGAAAAAGACTGAAATTGCAAGTCTGTCAAAAAAATATTATCCTAAATATGCGGAAAACCTGTTGAGCATTATTTTCAATCGGAAAACATTTTTTGCAAAATCTTCCTCAAAACAACTTAAATTAACCATTTTTATTTAATTAGATTTTATTTTTTTATTTTTTTTTTTATTCACGTGTATCGTTTCTGGAACATTTTAAGGGACGTTTGATGGCATTTCAGAGACGCTTCAAGGGTTTTTTTTTCTTCTGGGGGAGCCTCAGGAGTTTCACGGCATTCAGGAGTATTGCATTGTTTCAATAGTATGATGCGCCCCAGAGACCCCTTCGAGTCCCACTGTAACCCCGTGAAACCCCAAAGACTTCCTGAAATGCCCTGGAAACCCCTAAAATACTCTTGAAACCTCCAGAAGCACCCCTGAGATCTCCAGGTACTTCATGAACAACCCTTAAAACTTTCAGGTGTCCTCTGAAACCCCCTTGGACTCCATGAACCATCTCTAGGACCCCCTGAAACGTCCTTGAGACTCCTTGAAAAATCCTTGGGACACCCTGGAGTCCCCTTAGAACTCCCCAACTCCCTCCACCCCAAATTCCTCTGAGACCAACTGAAACTCCTGAACCACTCCTGAGCCATATTATTTTTGTATGAGATACAGATTTTTCGCCATATTTTTGTATGGGATACAGATTTCAGAAGGTAGTGATACAGATTTTTCAAAAAATCATCTGGCAACCCTGCCTGAGACATCCAGCATTCCCTTCTAAAACCCCCAAAACGCCTCTAAAACTTCCTGAAGCGCCCTTAAGACCCCTTGGATCCCTCATGAAACCCCCTGATACCCACTGCGTCCCTCTGAAATGCCTCTGCGATCCACTGGAATGTCCCTGAGAACTTCAGGTACCCCGTGAAACCCCTTAAAGCGCCCACGAGAACCCTGGAAACACCCTGAGATGTTCTTGAGACCCCTCAGACGCCCCTGTAACTGCCTGGTACCCCCAGAAATATGTTGAAACACCCTTGAATTCCCTGATATACTCATAAGATCTTTTGGAACTCCTCATAAAACGCGCTGACAACCCCTAAAGCGCTTCCGGTACCCCCTTGAGCTCCATGGAAACTCTTGAAAGCCCCTGAGACTCCATTAAACTCCCCTGAAACGCTCTGGGACCCTCTTGAAAAGCCCCTGAGATCTTCTGATACCCCCTCGCCTCTGAAACACCTCGCTATCCCTGTAGCTGTAAATGCCCCCTGCCCTGGTTATCATTCCCATAGAGCATTTCCATTTGAAACCAATGGTCTTTTTCGATGATTTTTTTGTTTGTTTCAAATTTTGCATGAGCATTTATCAGGACCAAAACGGACAATTTGCATCATCAGATCGTCATTTTGACTCAAACCTTACTTTTCACAAGGGCCTAAAAGATTTTAAAGTTTTATTTTTCAATTACTTTTTTTAAGTACACTGCAGTGTATTCTTCTTCTTCTTCTTCTTCTATGTGGCTCTACGTCCCCACTGGGACTTGGCCTGCCTCGCTTCAACTTAGTGTTCTTTGAGCACTTCCACAATTATTAATTGAAGGGCTTCCTTTGCCTGCCATTGCATGAATTTGTATATTGTGAGGCAAGTACAATGATACACTATGCCCAGGGCGTCGAGAAAAATTTCCCGACCGGAACGGGAATCGAACCCGCCGTCTCCGGATTGGCGATCCATAGCCTTAACCACTAGGCTAACTGGAGACCCCACACTGCAGTGTATACGTTTTCCATATATTTAGTCCGTCAAAACGGACAAATTTTGTACGAAATCTAATAAATTGAAAATCACTTATAAATCATTCTTGGTAAAAAAGTGAGTACCTGCGCTACCACGAAACTTCAATCAAATTCCAATCCACTTTTTCGTGCTCATTATACGGTCAATAAAGAGCTAGATACCGGGGCAAGTGGTGTAGTTGATCACACGTTCGCTTCATAAGCGGATGGTCAGGGACATGACTTAGTTGGTTAATTAAAACATTCAACGGACTTGATACGTTATGAATGAAAGCTGGAACGATACAGTAGAGTCTTGGCACAAATTGCCCAAATGGAGGAGAAAGTGCCTTTGGAGCCGACCTACTGATACCTGATAGTCTTCACTAGACTATCATATTAACGTTTTATTATCTTTCAGTAACTGAAGTTTTTGAGTCTTCTTTTTAATTCACGCTTGCTTGTAGAGTATATCATTTCTCGTTGAATTTTATTTTTGTTTTTTTTTTGCATTCAGCATTCATAAATATGTTTATTTATTGAAATTATTTAGGTATGCAACAGAAAGAAAAAAATAATTCATTGACATTTGTTTGTATGAGCTCCTAGAAAAGTTTTGCAATAGTAGGTACATAAGAAATTTCTGGCTGTACTTTTGGGAGTTGACATAAAAAGTTCAGATAGATTTTTTTCTGAAGATTTTAAAAGTTTAGCTAAACACAAAACAAAAGTTGATATTTTCGGCAGTTTTGCTATTTTTGCCCTACAGTGTTTTTGCTGGCAATCACTTGGAACTTCCCCGTAACTTCCTATAGAATTTCCCAAGCATTCCTCTCGAACTTCTCGTACCATTCCACTTCATTATCTCTTGAAATTCTATGAGAACTTTTTGAGGAAAGATTTTTTGACCCCTGGGATTAGGTAAGGTGTCTTCATTAGAGAGATTTTCAGACCGAGGCTGGTTCATCTCTTATTCTCTGGGATTAGTTTAGGACGTCCTTCTCGGATCAACGGAGATATAGGAAAGTGGAACCATCTCGGTAGAGCTCCTATTTTGGGCACTTTTCTGCTTATAACTCGTCCAATTTTGAACCAATTGACATAATTTTTGGAACATATATATCCGTGTACAAAATTGCAATTCAATTCGCTTGGAATTAACTGAGTTATAGCGAAAAGTTACCAAAATACCGGCCACTGGCCCAAGTGGCTCGCTACCTACCTTATTAACTTCCTTCTGGAGTTTCTTCGAGTGTTCTTTCAGGAATTTCACCAGGAATCGGAAATCATTAAGAAAATCATTGTGGATTTTTCAACCACGACAGCCTCTCAAAATTCATCCAACATTTATTTTTTATATTCACTAAGATTTTCCCTCCGAAATTCCTACCGGAGTTCCTCTGAATCTTCAGAATTTCCACCCGGTTTTTTTTCCGAAAATATTGTCTAAAATCCAGAAATTCTTTCTGATAGTACTCCAGGAGTTGCTTCCAAAGTTTTTTTTTTTTTTGTATTACCGTCGTGCGGGGTTACTTTTGAAATGCGGGGCTACTTTGGACACTTTCGAATATGGATTTTTTGAATTCGAAATATGGTTCAAATCTGTTTGATGTCTTTGGGACTATTACGAAGCAATAGTTTTCCCTCCATTTGGTTGAAATTATTTTTCAAACAGACCGTTTATTGTTTGGCAGGACGCGAAAATACATCGAATAAATCAATAAAATATACATAACGTATCAAAACATTTGGTCTGTAAGCATTGTTTCTACAGTTCATAAATTTCAAAGGGTTGATCAATTCATTCAAAATATATCAACGTAGCATATACAATCGAATATTTGTATCGTTATACATTATAAATGACCATTTTACCCAAATAAAGGATTGATGGTCCTTTTTTTCAGGCTATTTATATAGCAATATCACGCTGCTCATAATACCAAAGGTAGCACGGAACCATCTTCAAACGCATAAATTTATTGATATCATGTCTGATATAGTATACTACAGTATTGGTACAAAGTAGTTTTCTAAATAAACCTGGAATTTGAAATGCAATTTTGTTTTAGATAAAAATGTCCAAAGTAGCCCCCATCTGGTTCTATATGAGATGTGCCCGATTGGGTTATGAACAACTTTTTTGTTTATTGATGGATTTAGTTCAAATTTTGCATACATCCTACATACATACTCACAATTATTATGTGTAAAAATTGTGGAAATCCATCCACTACTCTGGAAGTTATAATGTCATAAAGTTGAACAATCATGAAAAAGTGTAAAAAGAAGCCCCGCACGACGGTAACGAGATTTTTCGCCCTAGGCTAGTTCATCTCGGGACCAACGCTTTACTTCCCTTCCGAAGGAAGAACTCACATTTTGCAAGTTTGTCGGGAGTGGGATTCGATCCCAGGTCCTCGGCGTGATAGTCAAGTGTTCTAACCATCACAACAGGTCCAAAGTTTTCCCAGAGTTTGTTTCTGGAATTTCGTCAAAAGCTTCTCTAAGATCTCTTCACCACTACCTTCTAAGGCTCTTCAAAGACTTTCTACTGGTATTTTTCCAAAAAAATATTCAAGGAATCATCCCAACATTCCTTCTCGAGTTTTTTGTTGTCTACAGAACATATTTTGGTATTTGTGCAGCAGGAATTTCTTCTAGAACTTTTCTTTCTAAACAATTCTATCTTCACCTTCATTCGCCTTAAGAATATCTCCAGGATTTCTTTCTATGTTTGCTCCAAGAATCCTTTTGGGGAATCATCCAGGAGTTCTTCTGAAAATCCTCCAGAAGTTCATTCTGTTCCTTATAGAAATCTACAGGAGTAACTTGTGAAAAGCCTCAAGAAGTTTCTTCAGAAAATCCGCCAGGAATTCTTTGTGATAATCCACCAGAAGTTCCTGCAGGAGTTCTTCACGAAATCCTTAAAGAGTTCCTTGATACCTTCAGAATTGATGGGCTTACTTCAGAGGGTTGTTCTGGGAATCCTTCAGGATTTCTTCTTTATAGCTCTACGTCCCCACTGAATTGAAGGGGTTCACTAGGGAGGAGAAATCCACAGATGCTGAAGGAATCCAAGATTGTATGTTGTGGAATAATCGAAAGATGATATTCCTAGATGGAAATCCGTTAAGCATCTGAAGGAATTCCAGAGAGGAACACGATAACCAAATGCACAGAAAAAAAATGGCTATAAGTGGGAATCTCAGTGATGTATCCAATGTACATATCTTATTTCAATGATTTTTACAATTGCAGTAGCTGCTCCTCTAAGAAAAACTGTAGATTGTTCCCTAAAAATATTGAATGTATTAGAAATTCAACACACTTTTATTCATACAGGGTGCGGCAGGAAAAAATGCGAAATGTTCAAGGCACTATTACACGCTAAACATGGGATATATATGACTATTTTTTCATGACAGTGTATCAGTCAATGTCTATATTCTAGCACTGCAAAATAGAAATGAACATATTTGATGTTTAACATGTGATAATGTAAACCTAATATAGACTGTTTCAGAAATTATAAATACACTTTTTTCATTAAATAAAATGAACTGTTCTAATGAATTTTACCTACTTCTTTCAGAATATAGCATATTGTACTCCATATTTTTGTATTTCCTTTCAAATGTCTTGATATTTTGAAGAACGGTCGAGTTCTCTAACAATTAACTTCATTCTCCGAATTTGAATTTGCACAAAGGTGTTTTTTAATGATTTCAACATCATTTATCATTAAATACCAAAAATTATCTAAATTTTTATCAAATTCGCTTTCTTAACAAGTTATCTAAGGAATGCCATGATTCAAATCTTTGAAAAATCGATAAAGGCATTTCCACAACATTTTTTCTGAGATCATGTTTCTTATTTTTTAAGGTTTTCGACGGAACATAAGAACTACCACACAGTTTCTTAGCTTTCCCGGACGCATTTAATTGAAACAAATTTATTTTTTCAGCTCATTCGATCCTTCAGATGGCAAAGCTTGCTATACCATAAAAACGAATGCAGTAAACAGCGATTAAGTCATTCGTTTACTCAACGTTAATTGCTACTGGTGTTGTTGAGAAATTTGAAACAAAAACATTTGCATTGAGAAGGACCGTAATGGTGGTTCTTGATCACATATTCCAGTGAAAATTACTCTTACCAATCGAAAAACATCTTTCCTTATCGGTACAGTAATTTTTATTATGTTTGGAAATTAAAGATTTTATTTATGGGATTTTTTTCGTTTCTACTATGCTACAGTTTTTGACCACTTTGTGCAACTAAAAATTTTAATCATCTAGTTTACAGAGCCCTGTTTTTAAATTTTTACAAAAAATATCAACAAAATTGGTATTATTTACTTCGTTAGTATGTTTGCTATAATAGCTAGAAGAAACTTTTTTGGATATTGTGCTCAAATTGAAATGGCAGTCAATCGATAGTGTATTTATAATTTCTGAAACAGTCTATAAGCGGGTATGATTAAACTGCGCGCCCAATAGTCATTAAACAAATAAGCTATAACAGTAAAAAAAATTAGCTTAAATTCGATGAACAATCAGACCACACTGATCCAGAGCCATGTAGTTTCACATATTAGGTGAAATAAGTACAAATATTTGATGATATTGTAGAGAAATTTAAAAATTTTGTTTTATCAGATACGAAATTTAGCGACCTGTGTACTTTTCTGCGGTTTAAAAATTCTGATTGTCTTCAACTTCAGGCGCCGCCTTGTAAAGGTTTGTGACCAAAATGGAAAAAATTTTAATTAACTTTTCAGAAAACTAGCCTATTAGAGATCACGGAACGTTAAAACATTGATTGGTTAACTTCAAATGGACGAAAATGAGCTATATAAATTTGTCTGTAAAGCACTTTAATAAAAATCTTGCATTCGTTCAGAGCACATGTTAGAAACCACATAAAAAAATGCACAAAAAATCCACAAGAGTTTTTTTAAGAACTCCATCAGAAACGCATGTAATCCTACCAAGAACTTCAAGAAATCCACCACAATTTTGAGCTTGAGCTTGATTGGCCGCCAATAGATGCTGTTCCAGTATCGCCTCACTGACTACACTGACACAAGAAACCAATGAGATTATCTGCCAAAGACTAGTAGACATCTTCAGTGTGTGGTGGGCGTTGGTGATCTTTTATGTTTAGGCGATTTAGTTCATCTCGGGACCCATGCTTGACTTTCCTTCCGAAGTAAGAACTCACATTTTGCGAGTTTGTCGGGAGTGGGATTCGATCCCAGGTCCTCGGCGTGAGAGTCACATGTTTTAACCATCACATCAGGTCCGAGCAGCAGCAGCAGAAATCTTGAGAATTCGTTGTTTAATTTATTCCTGAAATTTAGCAAGAAATTTAAAGTGCTTTTTTGTTAGAGAATCATTCGAAACTCTTAACAATCCTTGAGTTTTCTGGAGAGTTCAAAACGTTTCACAAAATAAAATGTTGGGTACACTGATTGCTAGAAAAAAATCTAGGCGATTAAGGTTCATAGTTGGAAACACATTACTTAATCTTATTCACAATCTTAAAACTGCAGCCAAACTTTTCCCATGCCAAATGCAGCTCATTTATGTTCCTGTTTCAGTGCATATCGTGAAAATCGTAGGAAAACTTCAAGAAAAGCTTTGCGGCTACGATACATAGTCCCATCTGCAGCTGGCTCAGCAAACTCTTATCCTATGAACCACACCACTAGCGTGCACAGGGGGGGGCAAGGGGGGGCACTTGCCCCCCCTTCTATAAAAAATATATGCACCATTTTTGCAATTCTTGCACCTTGGATCTTACCACGTAATGTTGAGAATCACTGAGCCATGGTGCACCATTGACACATACAATTTCTTAGTATCTCATGCACAACCATGATGTTCTCAGAATCATCTAGGCTAAACTCACGCACCATCTTCTAACTAATCAGTGATGTCAGCACCATATTCGAATAACATGCACCATTTTGGCATTTCGTATTCCAAAACTGTATTCCATGTACGTGAACCATGGTGACTTCGGCACCACATTGAATTCTAAGCACCATTTTTGCAATTTGTGCACCTAGCCATACAAAATAACGAGTATCACTGAATAACAGTGACGACTAATACAGCACACTAACATCATGCACCTTCTTCAAAGTTTTCAATACACCATCATGATGTCCACAGAATGATCTAGGTATCCACGTATTATGATGATCGCATGAAATGTCTTTTTATCAATTAAGTATCTAATACCTCATACTGATATGCACCATCATGAAACTTCATGCACCATCACAGCTCTTCAAGCACCATTTCAGCGTTTATCATATCATCTAGGCATCTAAAGCACCGTAATGCCATGAGCATCACATAAAATACTTTTTTTTTGTATGCTATGCACCATTTTTGCAATTCGTGCACCCAACCATATTGAAAAGCTTTGAAAAACGGTGACAAATAATGCATCATCTAGCATCATGCACCTTTTTTAAAGCTTTCCAACCACCATTTTGGCATTCACTATATCATCTAGGCATCTTATGCACCAATATGATGTGGTTCACAAGTGAATTTGATGCACCATTTTGACATTTCGCATACAAAATAGCATTCCTTGTTCCTGGTCTATGTTGATTTCTGTGCCGTATTGAGTTTCCTGCACCATTTTTGCAATTCGTCCACCTACATATGGAATTTGTTGAGTTTAACTGAATCATGGTCAAACTAATGCACCATACAATGTAGCTCCTTTGCATTCCATGCACCACCATGATGATACCATAAATATCTAAGCACCATCTCACGCGTCATCTAAGCATTTAACTCACATTTGAATTTCATAAGCTTTATTTTGCCATATCTTACACCAAATTGTATTCCGTGTACCTGATCCATGTTGACTTCCGCACCACAATCAATTCTATGCATCATTTTTGCAATTCTTGCATTCTGGATCTAATCACCCAATGTTGAGAATCACTGAATCATGGTGGCAACAAATGCACCCTTGATACATACAATTTCTTAGTATCTCATGCACACCCATGATGTTCTCAGAATCATTTTTAGGCTAATCTCACGCACCATCTTTTAACTAATCAGTGATGTTAGCACCATATTCGAATAACATGCACCATTTTGGCATTTCGTATTCCAAAACTGTAATCCATGTACGTGAACCATGGTGATTTCGGCACCACATTGAATTCCAAGCACCATTTTTGCAATTCGTACACCTAGCCATACACAATGTCGAGTGTCGCTGATTAACGGTGACAACTAATACAGCATACTAACATCATGTACCTTCTTCGAAGCGTCCACAGAATGAACTAGGTATCCACGCATTATGCTGATCTCATGGACTATCTTTTAATTAATTAGAAATCAAATGCATCATACTCATATGCACCATCGTTAAATTTCATGCACCATCAAAGGTTTCCAAGCACCATTTCAGCGTTTATTATATCATCTAGGCATCTGATGCACCATTATGTTGTGAGCATCACATAAAATAGTTTTATTTTGTATTCTATGCACCATTTTTGCAATTCGTGCACCTAACCATGCAACATGGAGATAATCTTGGAATAACGGCGACAACTAATGCAGCACACTAGCATCATACGCCTTCTTCAAAGCTTTTCATGCACCATTTTGGCATTCATTATACCATCTAGGTATCTTATGCACCATTATGATGTGGTTTACATTTGAATTTGATGCACCATTTTGGCATTTCGCATACAAAATAGTATTCCACGTACCTGGAACATGTTGATTTCTGTGCCACATTGAGTTTCCTGCACCTTTGCACGAATTGCATGAGCACCTTAATATGAAACATGACGAGTATAACAGAATCATAGCTAATGCACCATTCATTCCATGCACCACCATGATGTTCACAGAATCATCCAGGCACCATCTCACGCACCATCTTTGAATCAAATATGTGTCTAATTGCGAAATAATGCACCATCGTTAAATTTTATGCATTACTAAAGCTTTCAATGCGTAATCGTGGCGTATATCTGTAGTAATCCGTGAAGGCATTCCAGGAGAAATCCCTGGAGAAGTTTCAGGAGGAATCCTTGAAGGACTTTCTGGAGGAATCCCTGAAGGCATTATTTAAGAAGTGCTTGAAAGAATTCTTGAACGTAGCTCTCAAAAACTGGAAGAGGAGTGTAGAGAAATTCCTGTAGAATTTGCAGGAGGAACTACTAAAGGAATTGCTGGAAAAATTATTGAAGGAATTCCCTGGAGGCATTTCTAAAGGAATCCTTGAAGAATTTCCTGGGGGAATCCGTTCAGAAATTCGTAAAAGAATTCATGGAGGAATTTGTGGAGAAATATTTTGAAAAATTCCTGGACAAATTTTTGGAACAGTTCCAGCAGGGGCTCATTAACGAACCCCTGGAATAAACTCTGGAGGCATTCCTGGAAGAAACCCTGGAGAAATTCCTGGAAGAACTTCTGGAGGATTCTCTGAAGGCATTCCTGAAGGAATCCTTGGGAGAATGCCTGGAGGTTTCCTTGTAAGAATTCCTGGAGGAACTTCTGGAAGAATGTCCGGAGGAATTTCTGCAGGAATCCCCGAGGAAATTTCTGTAGGGACATTTGGAGGAGTTTCTAGAAGAATTCCTGGAGGAAGCTATGAGAAATTCCTGGAGAAATCCCTGAAGGAATCCGTGATGGAATAACAGGATGAAACACTGGAGGGGTAACAGAAGGAATCCATGAAATAATTCATGGAGGAGTTCCAGGATGAATTGCTGGAGGAATTCCTGAAGGATTTTTTGGAAAAATTCCTGCATGAATTTGTGGAAGAATTACTCGAGGAATTCAATGGCATGCTTTCAAGAATCATTGGAAGAATTTCTGAAGGATTTTCAGGAGGAATACTTGGTGGAATCCCTGGAGACATTCATAGAGAAAATCCTAGAGAAAGCTTTGGAAAAAATCCTAGAGAAATCCCTGCTGTAATCCTAGGAGGAATTCCTAAAGGAATCCGTAAAGCAATTCAAGGATGAATCCCCGGAGAATTATTAGAGAAACTTCTGGAAGAATCCCTAGAGGTTTTTCTGGAGAAATTCAAAAAAAAAAATTAGGAATTCCTGGAAGAATTTCTGGAGGATTTCCTGAAGGAATTCTTTGAAAAAATTCTGGAAAAATATTTGCGGCTTCCTGAAGGAATGATTAAAGGAACTCCTCGAGCAAAATAATTCCTAGAGGGATTTTTGAGGAATATCCAAAAAAATCATTGATGAATCCCTGGAGGAATTCCTGGAGAAATTCCTGGCGAAATCTATGGGGGAATACCTGATGAAATTTTTCGAAGAATTCCTGGATCAGTTCCAGTAGAAGTTTTTTTTTCTGGAGAAAACCATGGATAAATTCTTGTAGGAATACCTAGAGGAATTCTTGGAGGAATCCATGAAGAATTTTTAAGATGATTTTCAGGAGCAATTAATAGAGAAATTTTTGTAGTTGTCCCAGGAGAAATTTGTGGAGAGATTCCTTGAAAAATTCCAGAAAAAAAAATCCTGAAAAAATGTCTGTAGAAATCCCTGGAGATATTTCTCGAGAAATTCCTGGAAGAGTTCCAGGAGAAATTTCTTCAGGATTTTCTGGAGAAATCCGAGCAGGAATTCATTTAGGAGTCCTTGCAGAAATTTCTGGAAGAATCTCTGTAGAAATTCCCGAAGGTATTCAAGATGGAATTAACGAAGGAATTTTTGCAGGAATAATGGAGGTGTTCCTGGAGGAATTTCCGAAAGATTTTTTTGAGGAATTTTTTGCGAAACATTCTTGGAGAAATTCCTGGATGATTTTCTTGAAGAATCTCTGGGGAAATTCCTGGTGGAATCCATGTTTGAATTCCGGGTGGTATTTCTGGATAAATTCCTGAGGAATTTTTTGGTGGAATAACTAGAGAAATTCCTGGATAAATTCTTTAAGAAATTTCTGGACAAATATTTAAGGCTTCCCGGAGGAATGTCTAGAGGAACTCTCCGAGGATTTTGTGAAGGTTTTTTTTGAGTAATTTCTGAAGAAACTCAGGGATGGACTCCTGGATGAATTCCCGACGAAATTCCTGGAGGAATCCATGGAGAAAACCCTAAAGGAATTCCTAGAGAAATTCCCAGAAAAGATCTGGGAAAAATCCGGGAAAAATCCCTGCTGGAATCTGTGAAGGAATTCAAGGATGAATCCCTGGAGAATTCCTAGAAAAAATTCTGGAAAGAGGAATTCTTGGAGGTATCCATAAAGATTTTTTTTAAAGATTTTTCTGGAGCAAAAACTAGAGAAATTTTTATAGTTGTTCCAGGAGATTCCTGGAAAAATTCCAGAAAAAAAATCCTGAAAAAAATTCTGTAGAAATCCCTGGACAAATTTCACGAGGAATTCCAGGAAGAGTTCCGGGACAAATTTCTTCAGGATTTTCTGGAGAAATCCGAGCAGGAATTCCTTAAGGTATCCTTGCAGAAAATCCTGGAGGAATCCCTGTAGAAATTCAAGATGGAATTACTGAAGAAATTTTTGAAGGAATGAATGGAGGAATTTCTGGAGGAATTCCCGAAAGAATTCCTTAAGGTATTTTTTGCGAAACATTCCTGGAGGAATTCTTGGAGAAATTTCTGGATGATTTTCTTCAGGAATCTCTGGAGAAATTTCTGGGAGAATCCATGTTTGCATTCCGGGAGGTATTTCTGGATAAATTCCTCCAGATTTTTTGGAGGAATTCATTTATGAATTCTAAGAGGAATAATTAGAGAAATTCCTGGATGACTTCTTTAAGGAATTTCTGGACAAATATTTAAAGCTTCCTGGAGGAATGTCCTCGAGGTATTAATAAAGGATTTTTTTGATAAATTTCCGAAGAAACCCATGGATGAATTCCCGAAGAAATTTCGGAGGGATCCATGAAGAAATCTCTGGAGGAATTCCTAGAGAAATTCCCGGAAAAGATCCGGAAAAAAAATATTTTAGGATTTTCTGGAGGAATTAATCGAGGAATTTCTGGAAGGATCCCTGGAGACAATATTGGAGGAATTCTGGCTGAAATTCTTAGAGAACTTTCTGTAGGAATTCCGGCAGCAATCTCTGGAGGTATTTCATGCGGATTCCATGGAAGTATCCCTGGAGGAATTCCTAGAAGAGTTCTAGGAGAAATTGATTTAGGATTATGTGGAGGATTCCGTGAAGGATTTCCTGGAAAAATCCCTCGATAAATGCCTTGAGTAATTTCTGGTGGAATCCATGGAGGGAGGAATTTCTGAAGGAATACCTGAAAAAAATCCTGAGAAATTCCTGGAGGAATCCATGAAGGTATCCCTGAAGGAATTCTTGGAAGGGTTCCGGGAAACATTCCTTAAAGATTCTCTGGAGGAATTCTGACAGAAATTCCTAGAGGATTTTCTGGAGTAATTCCTGGAGATATTTCTGGATGAATTTTTGAAGAAATTCATGAATAAATCGTTGAAGGAATGAATCCCTGAAGAAGTCCTTGAGAATTTCCTGTAGAATGTCCTGGAGGAATCCATGGAAGAATTGCTGGAGAAATTCCAGGAGGAATTCCTGGAAGAGTTCCGGGAGAAATTCCTTTAGGATTTTCTGGAGGAATTTGTAGAGCAATTCCTTGAAGAATCCCGGGAGGAAATATTGAAGAAATTTTGGCAGACATTCTAAAAGAATTTTTTTTTTAAGAAATTTCATGAGGAATCTCTGGAGGAATTCCTGGGGGTAATACTGGAGGAGTTCCTGGAGGTAATTCTGAAGAAATTTCTGGAGTATTTACTGGAGAAATTATTTCGGGAAATTCTGGAGAAATATATGAGGCTCCATGGAGAAATTTCCGAAGGAACTCCTCGAGAAATTTCTAAAGGAATTTCTGGAGGAATTTCTGCAGGATTTTTTAAGAATTTCTGAAGAAATTTTTTAACGAATCCCTGCAGGAACTCATTGAGAAACTCCTAAAAAAAGTTCTTGAGGAATTCTTTGAGGAATGCAAGGAGAAATCCCTGTAGTTCTGGTGAAAATTCCCAGAGGATTTTTTAGAGGAATCCCTGGAGGAGTTCCTGGTAGAATTTCTGGCGCTCTTCCTTAAGAAATTTCTGAAAGAATTTTTGCGGAGGAATTTTTGCGGAAATTCTGAAGAAATTCATGAATGAATCCACGGAGGAATTCCTGAAGAAATACCTTGAGAATTTCCTGGAGGAATCCATGGGGGAATTTTTCGAGGAATTCTAGGAGGAATTCCTGGAAGAGTTCCGTTTCATTTAGGATTATCTGGAGGAGTACGAGGATCAATTCTTGGAGGAATCCCTAGATGAAATATTGTAGGAATTCTGACAGCCATTCCTAAAAGAAAATTTCAGGAGGAATCTCTGGAGGAATGATTGGAGTATTTACCAGAGGAATTATTTGAGGAATTTCTGGTGAAATATATGAGGCTTCCTGGAAAATTAATGGAGGAATGCCTGAAGAAACTTCTCGAGGAATATCTGCAGGAATTTCTGAAGATATTAATTATTGCATCCCTGGAGGAATTCCTGAAGAGATTTCAAGAAAAAAAAACCTGGAGAAATTCCTAGGGGATTTCGTGGAGGATTCCCTGGTGGAATTTCTCGCGGAATCATTCGAGGAACTCCCGGAATTCCTGGAAGAGTTTCGGGTGAAATAACTTTAGGATTTCCTGGTGGAGTCCATGGATGAATTTCGGGGAGAAATCTCTGGAGGCATCTCGGAGGAATTTCTGGAGGAATGTCTGAAGGAGCTACTCGGGCAAATTCTGAACGAATACCTGGTGGAATTTTTTGAGGACTTTCTGAAGAAATTTCTGAATGAATTCCTGTGGGAATTCTTGGATAAATTGCTGGAAAAAATCCTGAAGAAATTCCTAAAGGAATCCGTGGAGAATTTCCTGGACAACTTCCTTGCGGAATTCCTCGAGGAATTCTTGGAAGGGTTCCGGGAGACATGCTTGGGGAACTCAGGCAGAAATTCCTAGAGGATTTTCTGGAGGAATGCCTGGAGGAACTGCTGGAGGAATTTCAAAAGTTCTTCCTCGACAAATTTCTGAAAGAATTCCTGGTGGAATTTGTTTTTTTTTGTGGAATTCCTGAAGAAATCCATGAAGGAATTTTTGATGAAAGGAATCCATGGAAAAATCCTTGGAGAAATTTCTTGAGGAATACCTGGAAGAATTCCGTGAGAAATTCCTTTAGCATGTTATGGAGGCATCCGTGGAGGAAATATTGGGGGAATTCTGACAGACAGACATTCAGGAGTTTTCCTAGAAAAATGTCAGGAGGGATCTCTGGAGGAATTTTAGGAGTATTTACTGGAGGAATTCCTGGGGGTTTTATTTGAAGAAATATATGAGGCTTCCTGGAGAAATGTCTGAAAGAACTCCTCGAGGAATTTCTGAAGGAATTCCTGGAGGAATTTCTGGAAGAAGTTTCTGAGGAATTTCTGAAAAAATTCAGTAATGAATCTTTGGAGAAATTCCTTAAGAAATTTTTGGAAAAAATCCTAAATAAATTCCTATAGGATTGCTTGGAGGTATTCCTGGAAGAGTTTTGGAAGAAATTCCTTTAGGATTTTCTGCAAAAATCCGTAGAGGGATTCCTGAAAGAAATCACTGGTTGTATATTGGAGGAATTTCTAAAGAAATGTCTGAAGGAACCCCTCGAGGAATTTGTAAAGGAATATCTGGAGGAATTTCAGAAGAAATTTATTATTGAATCCCTTAAAAAATTCCTGAAAAAAAATCCTGGAAAAAATCCTGGAGAAACTACTGGAGGAATCTGTGGAGAATTTCCTGTAGAGATTCCTCGCGAAATTTTTAGAAGAGTTCCGGGAGACATTCTTTAAGGATTCTCTGGAGAAATTCTGGCTGAAATTCCTGGAGGAATTTCATGAGGAATTCTTGGAGGATTTTTTTTGAATTCCTGTAGGAATTTTTGGCGTTATTTTTCGAGAAATTTCTGGAGGAATTTGTTGAGGAATTTAAGAAGGATTTTTTGAAATGATTCATGGATGAACAGAGCCGTAGCGTGGTCCCATGGCGCCCTTGGCAAGCATTCAGACTGGCGCCCCAGGACAATTGGCTTCTTTAGCGGTGTTGAGATGACTCCTGAATCTGCATGTCAAACTGAGCCGAAATCCAATTTTTCATGAAATTTGGTGCCCGGGAACCTATTTAAAAATCAGTTCGAAGTTTGGATGGGCTCGATTTGTCGAATCACCCCTCGTTGCATTTTGTAAGGGGCGGAGCTGTGAAGCAGTTGCCCAGCTGTCAAAAGGTGATTTAAAAAAATGTCTGAAATTGATTTATGGTACCGAAATAAAGTTCTAAAAATTTAAAAAAAAAATACATAGTGACTCAGAAACAGGTGCTCTTTCTTTAAAGGTTGGATTTTGGTGTTCCAAAGAAACAGGTTTCCCCGTATTTTTCATTTTTCTAGAGCATTTTTCAGTTGTGTATTTCTTTAGGAGTTTGAAACGACCTTTTAAATTTTGAATTTATCTTTATTGTTATTTAAATTGAAATTAGCTTTACCAAATAAATTTACAAATGGCTTCCTCTGAAGTTTAATCAAATATTTCCCAAAAAAAAAATGAATTTTCAGTAATCATTAGACGCAGATTTTTAGCGCGTTGGCTTTATCCTTCGTCTTCGTCGTGATGGAGGATAACAATAATTGGACGCGTCGACGACAACGACGTTGGTGGTAAAACGAACATTACGATAGTGCTACTTTATGAACTGGTTGAACACTGCGTTATCCTCTCCGAGCTGACGTGGAGCAGCTTTGTGGATGATCTGCGGAATAAAAAGTGTTTATAAATTCAACCATATTTAAGAGTGATTTAAATAGAATTTCAAACAACTAAAACTATGAAGATTGCATGAGATCTAAGCCTTAATTTAAAATTCTTTCAATCCCAAAAATCATACCTTACCTTACCGGTCAGGCTAAGGCCGGGGTGGCCTCTGCTGTACATAGTAGCCGCCTCCATTCCACTCGGTCCATGGCTGTTTGTCTCCAGTTCCGCACTCTGCGTAGGGTCCGCAGATCGTCCTCCACTTGGTCGACCCACCTAGCTCGCTGCGCTCCACGTCTTCTTGTACCGGTCGGATGACTCTCGAGAACCATTTTAGTCGGGTTGCTATCCGACATCCTGATGACGTGACCCGCCCACCGTAGCCTCCCGATTTTCGCGGTATGGACGATGGTTGGTTCTCCCAGCAGCTGATGCAGCTCGTGGTTCATTCGCCTTCTCCAAGTCCCGTCTTCCATCTGCACTCCGCCGTAGATGGTACGCAACACCTTCCGTTCGAAAACTCCAAGGGCGCGTTGGTCCTCTGCACGTAGGGTCCATGTTTCGTGCCCATAGAGGACGACCGGTCTAATCAACGTTTTGTAGATGGTTAACTTCGTGTTACGGCGAACTTTATTCGATCGTAGAGTTCTGCGGAGTCCAAAGTAGGCACGATTTCCTGCCACAATGCGCCTCTGAATTTCTCTGCTGGTGTCGTTGTCGTCGGTCACCAGTGAGCCCAAGTACACGAATTCTTCAACCGCCTCGATTTCATCACCGTCGATATGAATTCGGGGTGGCGGGCGCGGTGATTCCTCCCTGGAGCCCTTTGCCATCATGTACTTTGTCTTCGACACATTAATGACTAATCCGATTCGCCTGGCTTCCCTCTTTAGTCGGATGTACGTTTCCGCCATCGTCTCAAATTTACGAGCAACAATATCAATATCATCGGCGAAACCAAGCAGCTGAACGGACTTCGTGAAAATCGTCCCACTCGTGTTTATCCCCGCTCTTCTTATTACACCCTCCAAAGCAATGTTGAACAGCAAGCACGAAAGACCATCACCTTGCCGTAACCCTCTGCGAGATTCGAAGGGACTCGAGAGTGTCCCTGATACTCGAACTACGCACATCACTCGATCCATCGTCGCCTTGATCAACCGTATCAGTTTATCCGGGAATCCGTATTCGTGCATAATCTGCCATAGCTGTTCTCGATCGATTGTATCATATGCCGATTTGAAATCGATGAACAAGTGATGTGTGGGCACGTTGTATTCGCGGCATTTCTGCAACACCTGGCGGATGGCGAACATCTGGTCCGTTGTAGCTCGTTCACCCATGAATCCAGCCTGATATTGCCCCACGAACTCTCTTGCAATCGGTGATAGACGGCGGCATAAAATTTGGGAGAGTATCTTGTAGGCAGCGCTCAGTAGTGTGATCGCGCGGTAGTTTCCGCAATCCAACTTGTCGCCCTTTTTGTAGATGGGACACACGATACCTTCCATCCATTCCTCCGGTAATACTTCCTCCTCCCAAATCTTGGTAATGACCCAGTGTAGTGCTCTCACCAGTGCTTCTCCACCGTATTTTAGAAGCTCGCTTGGTAGTTGATCTGCTCCAGCGGCTTTGTTGTTTTTCAACCGGCCAACCTCCTCCTCAATCTCTTGAAGGTCAGGGGCCGGAAGTCTTTCGTCCTGTGCACATACTCCTAGATCTGTTACCACGCCACCTTCGGTACTTGCAACGTCGCCATTGAGGTGCTCATCGTAATGCTGCCGCCACCTGTCGACCACCTCACGCTCGCTCGTGAGAATATTCCCGTGATTATCTCGGCACATGTCGGCTTGTGGCACAAAGCCTCTGCGCGAGCGGTTCAGCTTCTCGTAGAACTTTCGAGTGTCCTTAGCGCGGTACAGCTCTTCCATCGCTTCGCGATCTCTTTCTTCCTGCTGGCGCTTCTTCATCCGGAAGACTGAGTTCTGCCTGTTCCGCGCCTGTTTGTAACGTGCCTCATTCGCTCTCGTACGGTGTTGCAGCATTCTCGCCCATGCTGCATTCTTCTCGTTTTTCAACTGTTCACATTCGCCGTCGTACCAGTCGTTTCTGTGATTCGGAGTCGCGAAGCCTAGTGCTGTAGCCGAGGTACTACCTATGGCGGATCGGATGTCCCTCCAGCCATCTTCAAGTGTAGCTGCGCCAAGCTGCTCTTCCGTTGGTAGGGCCACTGCTAACTGCTGCGCGTAGTCTTGAGCCACTTCTACGTTACGAAGTTGCTCGATGTTGAGCCGCGGCGTTCGACTTCGACGCGTGGTGATAACTGTCGAAAGTTTTGAGCGCATGCATACAGCGACTAAGTAGTGATCCGAATCTATATTCGCACTGCGGTATGTGCGGACGTTGGTTATATCCGAGAAGAATTTACCGTCGATTAGAACGTGGTCGATTTGGTTTTCTGTTTGGTGGTCGGGTGATCTCCAGGTGGCTTTGTGGATATCTTTGCGGGGAAAGAAGGTGCTTCGGACTACCATACCACGGGAGGCTGCAAAGTTTACGCATCGCTGGCCGTTATCATTCGTTACGGCGTGCAGGCTGTTTCGCCCGATTACCGGTCTGTACATTTCCTCCCTTCCTACCTGCGCGTTCATGTCGCCGACAACGATTTTCACGTCACGCGGCGAGCAACCATCGTATGTTTGCTCTAACTGCGCGTAGAACGCTTCTTTCTCGTCATCGGGTCTCCCTTCGTGTGGGCAGTGGACGTTGATGATGCTGTAGTTGAAGAAACGGCCCTTAACTCTCAACATGCACATCCTTGCGTTGATTGGCTGCCACCCGATCACACGTTGTCGCATCTTGCCCAACACTATAAATCCTGTTCCCAGTTCATTGGTGGTGCCACAGCTTTGGTAGAAGGTAGCCGCTCGATGCCCGCTTTTCCACACTTTCTGTCCAGTCCAACAAAGTTCCTGCAACGCCACGATGTCGAAGTTGCGGGGATGTAGTTCGTCGTAGATTATCCTGTCACATCCTGCGAAACCTAGTGACTTGCAATTCCATGTTCCAAGTTTCCAATCGTAGTCCTTATTTCGTCGCGTGGGTCTTTGCCGATTGTATCGAGTCGTATTTTCTCCTATGTTATTCGCAATGGGGATTTTTACGGGTGGCTTATTGGGCCTACGCCAACACTCCTGTCTCGCCGGAGGGCCATCGTGCCAGTTCTGTTTAACGTCCCAACCAACACTGGGACGACCCAAAAATCATACAAACACATTAATGTGTTAGTATACTAATTAGTTCACGAGTGGTACCAATTTTATCAAGTACTGGCAAAAGTTACCAAATCGGAGGAAGGTCGTCACACACAACCGGGAAATGTATGAAAAAGACTGAAATTGCAAATCTGTCAAAAAAATATTATCCTAAATATGCGGAAAACCTGTTGAGCATTATTTTCAATCGGAAAACATTTTTTGCAAAATCTTCCTCAAAACAACTTAATTTACCATTTTTATTTAATTAGATTTTATTTTTTTAATTTTATTTTTTTTTATTCACGTGTATCGTTTCTGGAATATTTTAAGGGACGTTTGATGGCATTTCAGAGACGCTTCAAGGGTTTTTTTTTTCTGGGGGAGCCTCAGGAGTTTCACGGCATTCAGGAGTATTTCAGAACAACAACGGGATTTCAGGAGCGTTTCAATAGTATGAAGCGCCCCAGAGACCCCTTCGAGTCCCACTGTAACCCCGTGAAACCCCAAAGACTCCCTGAAATGCCCTGGAAACCCCTGAAATGCTCTTGAAGCCTCCAGAAGCACCCCTGAGATCTTCTGGTACTTCATGAACAACCCTTAAAACTTTCAGGTGTCATCTGAAACCCCCTTGGACTCCTTGAATTATCTCTAGGACCCCCTGAAACGTCCTTGAGACTGCTTGAAAAATCATTGGGACACCCTGGAGTCCCCTTAGAACTCCCCAACTCCCTCCACCCCAAATTCCTCTGAGACCAACTGAAACCCCTGAACCGCTCCTGAGCCAGGGATGCTATATATATACAGAGGGACCTATTATGTTTGTATGAGATACAGATTTTGCGATATATTTTTGTATGGGATACAGATTTCTGAAGATAGTGATACATATTTTTCAAAAAATCATCTGGCAACCCTGCCTGAGACATCCAGCATTCCCTTCTACAACCCCCAAAACGCCTCTGAGACTTCCTGAAGTGCCCTTAAGACCCCTTGGAACCCTCGTAAAACCCCCTGATCCCCCCTGCGTCTCTCTGAAATGCCTCTGCGATCCACTGGAATGCCCCTGAGAATTCCAGGTACCCTGTGAAACCCCTCAAAGCGCCCACGAGAACCCTGGAAACACCCTGAGATGTTCTTGAGATCCCTCAGACGCCCCAGAAACTGCCTGGTAACCCCAGAAATATTTTGAAACACCCTTGAATTCCCTGATATACTCATAAGATCTTTTGGAACTCCTCATAAAACGCGCTGACAACCCCTAAAGCGCTTCCGGTACCCCCTTGAGCTCCATGGAAACTCTTGAAAGCCCCTGAGACTCCATTAAACTCCCCTGAAACGCTCTGGGACCCCCTTGAAAATCCCCTGAGTTCTTCTGATACCCCCTCGCTTCTGAAACACCTCGCTATCCCTGTAGCTGTAAACACCCCCTGCCTGGTTATCATTGCCATTGAGCATTTCCATTTGAAACCGATGATCTTTTTCGATGAATTTTTTATTTGTTTCAAATTTTGCATGAGCATTTTTCAGGACCAAAAGGTACAATTTGCATCATCAGATCGTCATGTTGACTCAAATCTTACGTTTGACAAGGGCCTAATAGTTATTTATGGAACGAGTTGCAAAAAGTTGATTTTTTCCGTACGAGTTGTACATTTATCCAATGAGGCTTGCCGAGTTGGATAAATACGAAGAGTGCTGAAAAAATCGTGTTTTGCAACGAGTTTCATACAAAATTTTATGCAATTCAGTATTATAATTTATATTTTATATTACCCATTTTGATATCATAATGGTCAATTTTTCCGCACTGGTTCATTATGCAACTGAAATGAGTTGCGTAATAAAAAATAGTTGTATAATTTTCATAATGCAACTCATTTGAGTTGCATTATGAAAATTATGCAACTCAAATGGGTTGCATCATGAAAAAATCATTGCATAAAATTTTGTATGGAACTCATTGCAAAACTCGATTTTTTCAGCACTCTTCGTAATTATCCAACGATATGTTAGCAAGACTTGGATCGTCTCATCAATTCATAGGGCCTGAACCATTTTGTGGTGTGTCTGGTTGTTTTCTCAGAATGGAGTTTAAAGCATGGGAACATGAGAAAATAAAATCCAACTGGGAAAACACCACTATTGCGAGGCAGTCGAAACGTTTCATAAAGCCGGACGTTTCAAGTACTCGTAAAATTCTAGAACTTTCTAAAAAAGATCTTAGTTCTTTTACTGGCCTTCTAACAGGTCATTGTCCGAGCCGGTATCATCTGAAGCTAATTGGAAAACTTCAAGATGATTTATGTCGCTTTTGCGGCATAGATACAGAAGACTCGGAGCATTTGTTGTGCGTTGCCCGGCAATTGCAGCTAAAAGAATTAGGTTCTTCGACAAGGGGCTGATAGAACCCCTTGATGTCTGGAGAACAAACGCCAATGCGGTAGTACAGTTCATCCGAACTGTGGCACCGTGTTGGGATCATGCTTACAGCCAAGGTTTGATTATTGCTAACTCCAATGGTGATACGTCAACTTGACATAGCTAAACAAAACTGGGGCATTTGTCACAATAGATCTAAAAACAGGTCGCAGTGACTTATATACCCAACAAGGAATAAAAAAAAAAAAAAATTATCCAACTCGGCAAGCCTCGTTGGATAAATGTACAACTCGTGCTGAAAAAATCAAGTTTTTGCAACTCGTTACATAAATAACTATTATGCAATTCAGTATCATAATTTACATTTTATATAACTTATTTTGGTATCATAATGGCAATGATTTTTTTCATAATGCAACCCATTTGAGTTGCATAATGTTCATAATGCAACTCAAATGAGTTGCATTATGAACATTATACAACTATTTTTCATTATGCAACTCATTTCAGTTGCATAATGAGCCAGTTCGGAAAAATTTGCCATTATGATACCAAAATAAGTTATATAAAATGTAAATTATGATACTGAATTGCATAAAAGATTTAAAAGTTTTATTTTTCGGTTAATCATTATTTTTTACAACTGATTTTAAAGTACACTGCAGTGTATACGTTTTCCACATAGTCCGTCAAAACGGACAAATTTTGTACGAAATCTAATAAATTGAAAATCACTTATAAATCATTATTGGTAAAAAAGTGAATACCTGTGCTACCACGAAACTTCAATCAAATTCCAATCCACTTTTTGGGGTTTATTACATGGTCAATAAAGAGCTAGATACCGGGGCAAGTGGTGTAGCTGATCACACGTTCGCTTCATAAGCGGATGGTCAGGGACATGACTTAGTTGGTTAACCCTCTAATACCCAAATTTTTTATTTTGATTTAAATATTATTTTTCGTCATCTAAAATCGATTTAAACATGTTTTGGAAGATGATTCTTTTCAATTCTCGATTTCGTGAATTTCAGTTTTTGATTTTTCTAATTTTTATTGTTAAACATACCCACACTTTTATATTTTTCCTGGAAGCCCAATTGGGGAACGGATTTTTTGAGATGAAAACATTTTGAGATTTTATGATTATTGTTAAAATATTATTATTTTAAATTTTTTTCACAGAAAATTTTATTTTCCGTGTAATTTTAAGGTAAATAATTTTAGATTTTAGATAATTCGATTCCCTTAAACTATTAAACAAGGATAAAATGATTTGGGAAAATTTTAAAATATGTTTATTGTAGTGATTCAATACAAAATAAACAATGACTTCTAAAAGGTAACTAAAACATCAATTTTTCAATGATTTTTAAAAAAATTACATTTTAAAATACACCAAAAACCATTTTTTAAAATTAATTTTCCACGAAACAAAAATTACAAAAATGCTCAAACTATACCCCGTCTAAAGGCGAGATTGGGTATTAGAGGGTTAATTAAAACATTCAAAGGACTTGATACGTTATGAATGAAAGCTGGAACGATACAGTAGAGTCTTGGCATAAATTGCCCAAATGGAGGAGAACGTGCCTTTGGAGCCGACCTACTAATACCTGTGAGTCTTTACTAGACTATTATATTAACGTTTTATTATCTTTCAGTATCTGGAGTTTTTGAGTCTTCTTTTTAATTTACGCTTGCTTGTAGAGTATATCAATTCTCGTTGAGTTATTTTGTTTTTGTTTTTCTTTTAATTTATTCTTCCTTTTTTTCCAGCATTCAAAAATATATTTATTTATTGAAATTATTTAGGTATACCACAGAAAGAAAAAAAACAATTCATTGAAATTTGTTTGTATGAGCTCCTAGAAAAGTTTTGCAATAGTAGGTACATAAGAAATTTCTGGCTGTGCTTTTGGGAGAAATTAGATAGCTCTTGAAATCAAAAGTTCGGTTAGATTTTTTTCTAAAGATTTTAAAAGTTTAGCTAAACACAAAACAAAAGTTGATATTTTCGGCAGTTTTGCTATTTTTACCCTACAGTGTTTTTGCTGGCCAAGTGACTGCCGTGACTTCTCCGTGACTTCCTATAGAATTTCCCAAGCATTCCTCTCGAATTTCTCGTACCATTCCACTTTATTATCTCTTGAAATTCTATGGGAACTTTTTGAGGAAAGAGTTTTTGACCCCTGGGATTAGGTAAGGTGTCTTCATTAGAGAGATTTTCAGACCGAGGTTGATTCATCTCTTATTCTCTGGGATTAGTTTACGACGTCCTTCTCGGATCAACCGAGATATAGGAAAGTGGAACCATCTCGGCAGAGCTCCTATTTTGGACACTTTTCTGCTTATAACTCAGCCAATTTTGAACCAATTGACATAATTTTTGGAACGTATATATCCGTGTACAAAGTTGCAAGTCAATTCGCTTGGAATTGACTGAGTTATAGCGAAAAGTTACCAAAATACCGGCCACTGCCCAAGTGGCTCGCTACCCTACCTTTTTAACTTGCTTCTGGAGTTTGTTCGAGGATTCTTTCAGGAATTTCATCAGGAATCGGAAATCATTAAGAAAATCATTTTAGATTTCAAGCACGACAGCCTTTCAAAATTTATCCAACAGTTGTTTTTGATATTCACCAAGATTTTCCCTCCGAAATTCCTACCGGAGCTAATCTGAATCTTCAGAATTTACAACCGGATTTTTTTTCCGAAAATATTGTCTTAAATCCAGAAATTCTTTCTGATAGTACTCCAGGAGTTGCTTCCAAAGTTTTCCCAGAGTTTGTTTCTGGAATTTCGTCAAAAGCTTCTCCAAGATCTCATCACCACTACCTTCTGGGATTCTTCAAAGACTTTCTTCTGGTGTTTTTCCAAAAAAATCTTCAAGGAATCATCCCAAAATTCTTTCTCGAGTTTTTTGTTGTCTACAGAATATATTTTGGTATTTGTGCAGCAGGGATTTCTTCCAGAACTTTTCTTTCGAAACGATTCTATCTTCACCTTCATTTGCCTTAAGAATATCTCCAGGATTTCTTTCTATGTTTCCTCCAAGAATCTGTTTGGGGAATCATCCAGAAGTTTTTCTGAAAATTCTCCAGAAGTTCCTTCTGTTCCTTATAGAAATCTAAAGGAGTAAGTTGTGAGAAACCTCCAGAAGTTTCTTCAGAAAATTCGCCAGGAATTCCTTGTGATAATCCAGCAGAAGTTCCTGCAGGAGTTCTTCACGAAATCCTTAAAGAGTTCCTTGATACCTTCAGGATTGATGGGCTTACTTTAGAGGTTTGTTCTGGGAATCCTTCAGGATTTCTGGATTCCGGACTATACTCATCCTCTTCTTCTTCTTTATAGCTCTACGTCCCCACTGAATTGAAGGGGTTCACTAGGGAGGAGAAACCCACAGATGACATACATGATAGAATCTCTAGCAGGGGTTGCTGAAGGAATCCAAGATTGTATTTTTTGAAATAATCGAAAGATGAAATTCCTAGATGGAAATCCGTTGAGCATCCTGAAGGAATTCCAGAGAGGAACACGATAACCAAATGCACAGAAAAAAAATGGCTATGGTGGGAATCTCAGTGATGTATCCAATGTATCTTATTTCAAAGATTTTTACAATTGCAGTAGCTGCTCCTCTAAGAAAAACTGTAGATTGTTCCCTAAACATATTGAATGTATTAGAAATTCAACACACTTTTATTCAAAGGGTCAGTCATTATTCACATTTACAGTTTTACATACTTACATTTCCTCAAAAAAGAAATTCTCCAATAATAGACATTCAAAAACTAGTAATATATCAGACATCTAACATCAAAAACTTGATATATTACTTCTGATAAAAGATCGAGCAAAATTTCCAAGAAGTTCTTTGCAAATGTGACCTATATAAATTTGTCTGTAAAGCACTTTAATAAATATCTTGTATTGGTATTCCTTCACAGCACATGTTAGAAACCATATGAAAAAATACACAAAAAATCCACAAGAGTTTTTTAAGAACTCCATCAGAAACTCGTAAAGGATTTTCGCCTGTAATTATACTAAGAACATCAAGAAATCCACCACAATTTTGAACTTGAGCTTGATTGACCGCCCGTAGATGCTATTCCAGTATCGCCTCACTGACTACACTGACACAAGGAACCAATGAGATTATCTGCCGGGGACTAGTAGACATCTTCAGTGTGTGGGCGTTGGTGATCTTGTATGTTTAGGCGATTTAGTTCATCTCGGGACCCACGCTTGACTTTCCTTGCGAAGTAAGAACTCACATTTTGCGAGTTTGTCGGGAGTGGGATTCGATCCCAGGTCCTCGGCGTGAGAGTCACATGTTTTGACCATCACATCAGGTTCGAGCAGCAGCAGCAGAAATCTTGAGAATTCGTTGATTAATTTATTCCTGAAATTTAGCAAGAAATTTAAAGTGCTTTTTTGTTAGAGAATCATTCGAAACTCTTAACAATCCTAGAGTTTTCTGGAGAGTTCCAAAAGTTTCACAAAATTAAAATATTGGGTACGATGATTACTAGAAAAAAAAATCTACGCGATTAAGGGTCATAGTTGGAAACACATCAATCTTATTCACAATCTTAAAACTGCAGCCAAACTTTTCCCAGGCCAAGTGCAGCTCATTTGTGTCCCTGTTTCAGTACATATCGTGAAAATCGTAGGAAAACTTCAAGAAAAGCTTTGCGACAACGTCACATAGTCCCATCTGCAGTTGCTAAGCAAACTCTAATCCTATAAACTACATGGCAGCAATAGACAGATTGATTAGTTATTCATATGAGCACTACGTCTCGCTCGCTACGAGTAAAACCAGACACACCGAGATTCATCACCCGTAGAACATCTAATTTGGAAACTTTACGATGCCTTGCCGTTGCCACACTCACTTCCCCAGTCAGTCAGTGTGCAGCCACTTTCACGCGAACACTACATTAAGGTGATTGAGTTGCTGTCTTCCCGCTACCGGTTTTTATCTTGTCGTCCTTTAGGGGAGTCTTGTCCTTATGCTCGTAAGTAAGTGTTATTACTCGGGGCTCTGGTGATGATAATGATGATGATGCTTCTATTGGTTTGTGGCTGCCAGGCAGGTACATACTTAAGGGGCCATTAGACTGTTTGTCGTTATGACAAATATTTGTCATTGAAGCCCGACATTTATCCAAGGTTGCTATGATTCACGATGTGTTGGTCATTTGTTGGGCTTGTTTGGTCAAATATTTGTCATGTCTAATGGGACCATTACTACTGGCGACATTCCACTTCGAAGAGGTAACGAATAACGAATATATAAACCATCAACCATCCATGCAACCAGCCAACCCAGCCCCACGGTGCTCCATTTACCGTTATTATAAAATAAAATATACCATCAAAACCTGAAACGCCATTCTCTTTATTTGTCTATCCTACACCTCTGGGCAAATTTTTAAAATCATCGTTGGGCGAAATTTTGAGTTACGCCCTTTTAAAGGGCCTAACCTCTAAAAAATCGTGTTCTCTATAGAATAACACCACATTTTATAACATAATCATGAATTACAAGGCATCAATAACAAAAATTATCATGAATAATATTGAAATTTGGTAGTATGCATCCATATAAATATTAGTGGAGTGCATTTTCTATCAAAATTGGTCATTACGTCAATATACGGTAGATGTTCTTAGGGCCTATAGAAAACAAACTTCATCGGTGTAACAATTCAATTAAAAGTATATTGTTTTGTGATTCCATATGCCTATAGATGTTCATATTACTCTCAGTCAAGGCGATAGTATTCACATGCATCCAGTACCAACATTTCAAGAGGACATAACTGATCTTCAACACAATATCTTCTCCCATAGCTGTAGATCGTATCTCATCATTCCCAGGACACCAACAACCACTATCAGAAAGAATTGCATTTTCCCTGTCCAGTAGTGGTTGCACATTGCGTTGGAGAGATACAGGTTCGGTTTCGGCAAGCAGTTTCGCCTTTTCGAAATGTTATCACCGATTGAGTTTACATAAGGGCGAAAGTAACATTATCGATTTCTCTTCATCGACTCTCTCTTCTGCAAATTAAAGTGACAAGATGCAAATTTAATCGATTTTTTTACACTTAGACGCTAGATTGCATCGCTATCTAGCGATTTATGACCAAAAAGTGCAACCATACTTGCATCTTGTAACTTTAATTTGAAGAAGAGAGAGTCGATAAAGAGAAGTCGCTCATGTTACTTTCGCCCTTATTTAACCCGGGAGCGGTCGCGTCGTGTACTGAGTACACGCACCATGAAAAATGCACGCTTGTGATACACAGTGTATACGTAGTGCCGTTGTAGGTAGCCGAAGACGCGACTGCTCGAGGGTTAAACTCAATCTAGATTATATTAACATTTGAAAAGTGCGTAACAACCATTGCAAATTTTTGCTTCTTCAGGTCCTCCTGAGCGTATTTCCCATTATTCACGTAAACTCTAACCAGTAACAGGTAGAGCAGTCTCCCCTCTATCTTATAACAGGATAAATGTGCATGAATGAATTGAAACACGCCTAGGAAAGACGGAAGAAGTTGAGGCGTTCAACGGTTGTTCCGCCCTTTTCACATGCGTACATTCTCTATACAGCACATCTGCTTTAACAACAATAGCCAAATATAGGTAACCATAAATTAAACAAAAAGAAATATGTCTGTTTGCCAAATATCTTAAGTTATAACTTATTAGACTAGAAAACCAAAAGCATTACAAGGCTAAAAGACAAAAAGCCGAAACAGGCTTCCAATAATGGAACATAAAATGCTGCATGAAGATTCTCTCTTTTTTTAATATGTAGGTAAAACCTTTTGATCCTACTAATTTTACTTTTATCGACCTATTACATTGCAAGAAAAAATATCGCGCAAAGTTTTGCAAAAATGTAAATAGATGTTCCGGTGTCTTCTGCGCGGTCAATCCTTAGCTATTTTCCGCACTTACCGTAGAAGACACGAATACGATATGATGTACTGGCGACGATCTATTAGCGGTTTTGAACATTTTTGCGCGATAATCTACGATTAAACGCACAATATTGTCTTTTGATTTTTCTTCATTTCTACGTTTCGTCTTCTCAGCCTCAGCATTTTAAAAGGGCGTATCAAAAAGCAGTTACGCCCTTCTGAAATGCTGAAGCTGATGAAGACAAAACGTACAAGTGAGAAAATTGAAAGACATAAGATCTAATAAAAGTTCAATAATAGGGACAAAAGGTCTTACCTACATATTATGAAAGAAGAAAACAATTTCACCCTGCAACTAATGCTTGATTTTTTGTTGCCTGTTCCGACTTTTTGTCTTTTGGTCTTTCCATATTTTGTTTTTCTATTCTTATAACTCAAGAATTTTGGCACACTGACATATTTCTTTTTGTTTAATTTATGGTTGCCCATATATTTGACTATTGTTTTTAAAGCAGATTTGCTGACAGTGTACGCTCTTAATATATCGGTGCTAACATTTCAAAAAGTCGAAACTGCTAGCTGAAACCAAACCTTTTTCTCTCCGACGCAATGTACAAACACTACTGGACGGAGAAAATGCAATTCTTTCCGATAGTGGTTGTTGGTGTCCTGGGAAAGATGAGATACGATCTACAGCTATGGGAGAAGATATTGTGTTGAATATCAGTTACGTCCTTTTGAAATGTCGGCGCTGGATGCATGTGAATACTGAATACTATCGCCTTGACTGAGAGTAATATGAACATCTATAGACATATGGAATCACAATACAATATACTTTTAATTGAATTGTTACACCGATGAAATGTTTGTTTTCTATAGGCCCTAAGAACATCTACCGTATATTGGCGTAATGACCAATTTTGATAGAAAATGCACTCCACTAATATTTATATGGATGCATACTACCAAATTTCAATATTATTCATGATAATTTTTGTTATTGATGCCTTTAATTCATGATTCTGTTATGAAATCTGGTGTTATTCTATAGAAAACACGATTTTTTAGAGGTTAGGCCCTTTGAAAGGGCGTAACTCAAAATTTCGCCCAACGATGATTTTAAAAATTTGCCCAGAGGTGTAGGATAGATAAATAAAGAGAATGGCGTTTCAGGTTTTGATGGTATATTTTTTTTTATAATAACGGTAAATGGAGCACCGTGAGCCCTTGATCGTTGTAGAAGTTGTAGATGGCTTGGAACTAGTGCATGGAATATCAATGAGCTGGAACGGAAAAATCGCTTCGAGTGTGAGATTTCTCCGGCTGTGGTTGATACATGGACGTGTTCAGGTTGGCCAGGGAGCCAAGGGAGTCTATCTATCTATCTATCTATCTATCTATCTATCTATCTATCTATCTATCTATCTATCTATCTATCTATCTATCTATCTATCTATCTATCTATCTATCTATCTATCTATCTATCTATCTATCTATCTATCTATCTATCTATCTATCTATCTATCTATCTATCTATCTATCTATCTATCTATCTATCTATCTATCTATCTATCTATCTATCTATCTATCTATCTATCTATCTATCTATCTATCTATCTATCTATCTATCTATCTATCTATCTATCTATCTATCTATCTATCTATCTATCTATCTATCTATCTATCTATCTATCTATCTATCTATCTATCTATCTATCTATCTATCTATCTATCTATCTATCTATCTATCTATCTATCTATCTATCTATCTATCTATCTATCTATCTATCTATCTATCTATCTATCTATCTATCTATCTATCTATCTATCTATCTATCTATCTATCTATCTATCTATCTATCTATCTATCTATCTATCTATCTATCTATCTATCTATCTATCTATCTATCTATCTATCTATCTATCTATCTATCTATCTATCTATCTATCTATCTATCTATCTATCTATCTATCTATCTATCTATCTATCTATCTATCTATCTATCTATCTATCTATCTATCTATCTATCTATCTATCTATCTATCTATCTATCTATCTATCTATCTATCTATCTATCTATCTATCTATCTATCTATCTATCTATCTAT